>NC_056743.1:1496949520-1497099520 GCF_019279795.1 Protopterus annectens
CACTGTGTGTTAGTCGACAGCATTCACATCCTCAACACTCTCAGCCTCTTCCACAAGTTGTTGTATGATAGCTATTGCAGCCCCTATCATTTTGTTGTTTTGTCTGTTAAAACTTCCCCACTTGTGTACACCGGTAGTGTAGAGTTTGGGAAAAACCAGAGTGGAAGGTGTTTGCATAGTTTATAGAAGTGTTCTGGGCTGGGCTGGTCTGCTGTCTGTGTAATTGGCTGATTCTGATACATTTCACCTGCCAGCTATGCTAGTTCTCCTTGATTAACTTCTTACTACTGTTTTCCCTTCCCATTGCCTTCCTGTTTAAGCCCAGGAGTGTGCCACACAAACACAGTGCTCAAATGTGCACAGAGCTGATATTTCCTGGTTTACCTTTTTTTTTTTCTTTAGAACACCCGCTTAGGCAATGTAAAGAGTGCTAGGCAGACTCAGCTAAGCTAGGAGCAAACCTGAGCTACAGGGCTCCAATCCACTTAATAGTATGCCTGACACACCCCCTATGATATCAGCTAACTCCTAGGCTTGCACCAAGCTATTCCTGCTCTTACACTATTGGGAGCTGACTAGCATACTGGGGAAATCTGGGATTCACTATCATTCCCCTGATTTGCATAGGATTGCCTGCTAATGCATAGTTACATGTCTCACACTGAGCCTCCTCCCATAGCAACCACTACTCACTGGCCATGTTGTCTTCTGCCTGCCATTGACTTTAATGGCAGAATAGTGATTTAAGTTAGAATGCTTATTTTAGGTTTATTTTCACCCTGATCCCGTTTGTGCGCCACTGCCCTACGCTTAAACAACTGAGAGCGGCTAAAAAAAATAAAAGTTGATTTTTTTTATTTTTTAAACTGTTTTTAATACCTATAGCCTTATGCTTAGTCATTGGCATGCTTCCTGAATGATATGCACCCTTTATTTGGAGCTGTCACGGCTCTGTTTTGGAATTTGCAAAAATGTACTTGGTTACTAACTGAGTACATTTCTACAGATTACACTAGTCCTGCACGGCCAGTTTTCAGCTTCCTGGATTGCAAATTCACTTCATTTGCATGGATTTCTCCTGCAAATGGGGTAATTTGCATACAGGGGTTGAGTCCGTGCAGGACTAATGCAGAAGTGCTCATGCATGCCCCTACAGGCTATTCCTGGATTGCACAGCAGACATATTGCCTGCTAGAGCTCCTACAGTAATTCTGCACGCCGTGCAAGGCTTTCAGAATCTGGGGGTAAGTGTACACTGTTCCAAGTTAATTGACAACTTGAGCATAAATCCCACCTTTCTCCTCTCAGTTTTAGTTTTCCTACTAACTTTCTTGAACCTTAAATATTGAGAGGGATTCATAAAGGTTATCACAAAGTGTAGACTACGTGTACACTTTCTGTAATATTTCTGAGTGACTAGAAAGCACAAAAAATGTGGTAAGGATGTTCTTGAGTACAAATGGTTTGCACTTAGTGTAGGCATCAATTAATCTGGACCTAAGTGTACATCTAGTCTACACTTTGTGGCAACCTAAATCCCCCTCAATATTTACTGCTGCAAGAAAATTAGTAGGAAAACTAAAATCAGGAGGAAGAAGGTGTGAGTTATGTTTGTGTTGACTTTTCACTCAAAGCGGTGGACACTAAGTGCAAGCATTAATTAATCCTATGTCTTTAATCTAAAGTTTTCTAAAAAAAATTTATCAGAAACTGAGTTATTCACTAGAAATGTTATACTTTATCATTTCTATTTTTAAATAAATATTTCTTTAAAATAAAGAAATATTCAAACTGCTACAAATGAAAAAAGAGATGACTGCAGTTTGATTGTTGGACACATTATCAAAGGGCACTTTATCAAAGTGACACATATCTAAGTGCACTTGTGTTTTGTTTGATAATTAGGTAATCCCACTAGCTAAAATAATTATTTTCAGTGATCATCTGGAAGCATTGTCTGGCTAGGTGACTTGTTCATAATGAAAGAGTACACAAACGAAAACTGAGGAATCAAACTTAGGGCTGCTGAATTAAACTCAGTTACAGCCTCATAGTACTAATTATCTGTACTAAAGAAACAAAACAAAAAAAACTTAGGCCAGATCCAATAATGCCTACACTAAGTATACACAATCTGTATACAAGAATAACCCTACCACATTTTTGTGCTTTCTTGTCACTCAGATAGATTACACCAAGTGTACATGTATTCTACACTTTGTGGTAACCTTTATGAATCCTCCTCAGTATTTAAAACTACACGAAAATCACTAGGAAAATTAAAATTAGGAGGAAGAAGGCATGAGTTATTCTTGTGTGGCATGTTCACTCAGAACGGTCTACGTGAATCCCAGGGCATGTTTTTCATCTCTTTTGAATAAAATTGTGTGTGTGTGTGTGTGTGTGTGTGTGAGAGTGTGTGTGTGTGTGTGTGTGTGTGTGTGTGTGTGTGTGTGTGTGTGTGTGTGTGTGTGTGTGTGTGTGTCTGTAGCCATTATGGATGTAGTAATGCCTTAACCTACCGTGGTTGTTAATATGATTTTAGAGGCCTAAAAGACATTGGAAAATTATGCACTCTTCAGCAACATGGCAGTTTAATAAAACTTTTGGCATCACAGCAGCACAGTTGTACTTCATTACAATTATGGAGGAAATTCTCAGACCCACAAATACCTATGGTTGTAAAAATACCTGAAAGATTGCTTGAGATGTGTATGCTTTGACTGTTAGTGTGATGATTGTTGGTGCTGTGAAGAGGCAAAAAGCATGCAAAGTGTAGGGTTCCTTGGTTTATTTGGAGCATGCAAAGATGAAGCCCAACCCCTGAGACCTGTCTTTATTTTCTCACAATGGTTTCTGTAGTCTACACATGCTCTAACAGTGGAGGGGGCTGCTGATCAATCCATCACCAATGGATACACATCTTTCCATTTGAAAGTAATATAATATTTTTCCTTCATCACTGGAAAACATGTATTTTAATCCTCAACCAAGAAAAAAAAATTCACAGTATCTGCCTATATTGCCAGTGTTATCATCAGCCCCCTTTTTCCAATTTTTACGCAGGTTGTGGTGTTGCATCAACATTAGTCTATGTTACCAAATCATCTAGAGCCAATGTGTATACACCTGAGTGGCTACCCTGCTAACATAATATTCAACTACATATTCATGCAGCATATTATTGCAAAATAATTGGCATTTCCATTTTTTAAATATTGGTCATAAAACTTCACACAGAGGTTTTATACAAATTCTCTGCTTTTCCTACAGCTTTCTAACTCTGATAGTGCCCTGAACTCCATGATTCATATGTTTTCTTTTAACTGCCTCCTTTCCCTGGTTCTCTCCCTTCTGTCCTTGCTGACATGGGTTATTATCCTGTTTCCTTCTGTCTTAGTTTTTGGCTCTTGCTTTCTTTTGTTTTTTCCCAACAAAATGTTCCTCATTCTCTCTGGGCATTAAAGCATCTTTCAATATAGTATTTTTATCTATGTTTTGTTTTTATCTTGTAAAAACTGAAGGACAACTGAAACACAAAAGTATGTAGATAGCACTTTAGCGTTTGCCTTTCAGTTGCTGATGTTTCAGCTATTGATGACTTGCTTGCTTGCAGCTGAATGATCATCTGTGTCTTTTTATTGCTTTATTATTACAAACTTTTCTTTATGTATATGTATATTTTTGCTACATTTTGATCATTATTTATTACTCCTACTTGTATTTTACTCTTCATAGTAAACTGTATTTGAAGGTCATTGTTATTGTCTTAGCCTCATGTCTCATCTAAAATTCAATTGTTCATATAAAATGTTGTATGCATGTAATATTATATTTACGCCACATGGCCCAGGAAGTGTCTGGAATGGGTATTGGACTAACTCATAAATCTGGTTAACAAATAATAAATAAATAATTATGTAGCTAAAATAAAATTAAATATGCTGTAAAGTCATCTTTAATGACAGGTTACATAAAGGATTTTGGAATAATCCATTTGTAAATGCTAGTTGCTTCCCACGACTGTGTATAACTTTTGCAGTGCACCTTCTGCGTCTCATTAGCAGTGCCTGACACCTTGGTAGCACTTTATCAAGATCGTATGAACTGAGTAGTAATCCTAGTGGTACACTTTCAGCCTGGAATTGAAAACACTTGAACCCTGATAGGTAGTTAGAGAATTTCTTGTAGGCCCACACACTTGCTAGGCATACATTTTTAATTTGCAGATGCCATTGTTTAGTGTCTATTACCATTATGGAGGAATAGCTAAGTGGCTGTAACACTTGATCAGCCATTTGTAATAATGCTACATCTAGGTCATAGTTATTAGAGTCTACATTCACACTTATTGGTTCAGTGACATTTTCATATGTTAGCACAACAAGTGTTGATAGAATTTCTTTTACTTTACTGAATGCCTGAGCTTGAACATTTTTGCAAGACTATAGTACATTTTAACAAATATGTTAAAAGGCAGAGTTTAGTTGAAATGCCTGGAAAAATCTGTCCATGTAGCTGCTCATGCCTAGAGCTTGTGTTCATTCATTTACACTAAATGGTGCTTATAACTTGTTGATTGCTTGGACTTTGCTTGCAGCTGCAATAATTACACTAACACTTATGCTGTGACCAGAGTACTAGAGCTCTATATTTCTTAAGCATCATTTGTCTTGGATTAACTTTAAACTAGACATGTTGATTGTTTTCAGCACTGCCTCTAACCTTGAATCATGTGTTTGCTTGTTTGCACCAAAAACTGGGATGTCATTCATAGGAATACCACAATTAGACCCTTGAGTAAATTAATTATTCTATGCTGAAAGATTTCAGGTGCTGACGTTATACCAAATGTTAGCCTTTTTAAACAGAAGCTTCCCATATGGGGTAATGATAGTTGTCAGCTTTTAACTTTCTTTGTCTAAAGGTATTTGTTAAAATTCACTGGCTGCATCGAGGATGGAAAGCACTTTTGAATGAATAAACCTTGGAGCTATGTGTTCTAATGCAGGTAAAATAAAACATTTGTATATCTATACCACTGTATCACTGAGCATTTTTCTTTTTTAATCAACACATATTCATACAGAGTATTTTTCTTTATAAATGAGACAATAAGAGTGCATCAGTTGTCTGGTTCAGGTTATACTTTCAGTTATGGCAAGGCTTTACATTCATTTAAGTTCTGTTTCTTCTTCTTTGTACAGCAAAGAAAATGATACCCTCCTGGGTGTGGTTAAGGAGTACAGAATATTCAGTTTAGCTTAATTTTACTGGGTTACAATTAAGCAGACCAGCTTCACCAAAACGTCTACTAACTTTGTTTATTCTGGCAGTTAAGTCCATCTTGCATATCATGGCTCTACTGAGCATATTTATTTATTTATTGACCAACCATCCAGCATATAAACACAGAAGTGTAGTAAGCTGTTCTAGTGCCTGTGTCATTCCCTGATTGCAAATTGGCACATCTGATACTCCAGGACCAAAAACGTTCCTTCTCCTTTAAGCTCTAGCTAACCAATTGTGAGAAATGTAACAAGCAGCATGCTACAGCTTAATACCCCAGAGAGAGAGAGAGCACGTAATGCTTTAGGCCTGACCACGAATGTGACCAGCATTGCCATTCATTTTTGAGTACTGGTACTGCTTATCATACTCCTAGATATTTTGCACCTGAGGGGGCTGCCCACTTTCCACCCCTAGCTAAGCCACTCAACTCAAAACCCACACTTGTACTCCTTCCACTCAGACATGGCTAGAAATCTACAAAGACACTTGAGTTTGCCTGTAGGGTCAAACATTTTAGTCTCTGCTTCATGTAATTGTGGACACTTTGAAAAGCGTTTCTACACAGCACATGATATCACAGTAAAATCAGCTTCTGCATCTATCATAATGCTCACAACTGTCCCATGTATAAGAATTTGAACTTGCAAGTCTTCTTCAACATCAGACACAGTAGTGACTGAACCCCAGAACAATCCATTCTGTGCATCAGTTTTAGTCTTATTTTCTGAAGCAGCCTTTTCAATTTGCTTGGTTTTACAAATGTCAGAAAATGTCCTAGTCTTTTATATCTCTTACATCTTCTCCTATATATAATACACTGCTCTGACTCCTTATGGTAATGATCATACCTCCTGCATTTGCTAGTCCCACTATCACTCTGCTTCTTGGACATTCATTTAGTTTTACCAACATTATACCTTTTGTTAAAACCTGCCATTAGCTCTGCATTGTACCCCGACACATCATTTGACATGTTGTAAATGATCACTTTGCCTTTTAGCCAGTTCTGCATTTGCAGCAATTTGTATTCATTTTCTCATGTTAGATTAATTTCTAGATGTTACTTTAGAGACACTTTTCCATCAGCAATTCCAATCAAATTTCTGCCTCTTATTTGTTCATCTTTGTGCCATTCACCCTAGACATTTTTGCCTGCTCATATAATTGCCTTAAAATGCTTCAATACATTCCCCCTTTGCCTGTACACAATTGTGGAAGAATGCTGTTTCATGTATTATATTTCTTTTTGGTACAAAATGTTAATTGTGTTTGCTGATCACTGACTCATATGTGACACTCTGTCTTTCTGCTAATGAAATGGAACTGTATAGAGTATCTGGTTTGTACAACATTGCATAGAGAAACATATTTACCTAGATTTCATGTGTTTCTTTATTGAATTTTGTTGCTGTACAAAATTGTGCAAACCTCTGTCTCCAGGCTGGCCAGCAGAATGGATTTTAGCAGTCAAATGGCTCTTTTGGGTTAAATTTGTTTCTTCTGAGTTGAATGTTTTAAATTGACTAAAATGAAAACTTTATGAGGTATTATTTATTTTTGATAAAATACTTTGACTTAGCATTTGCTTTCTTTAAAAGTGGCATGTGTAGCTTCATAAATTATAAATTTTCCCCATTTTTTTCATTAAGGAGATCCCACTTCTGACACCATGCCAGGTGTTCCTTTAATGGTTACCCATCTATTTTCACTAGTCAAGTCAGAAATTTCAGGATACATCATCAAAGAAATGAAACAGGTAATATTTATTGGTAAGAATATGGCAGATCAACAGGATGTAAAAACTTCAGCCATTTCACACCCATCTTCCACAGCTTAGAACTGCAGTGCATTATGGACTGTTCACATTTTCAAAGGGCTTTACCATGCATTAGTCTTGAAAGGGCATTACCTGCTTTTCAGATACACAATCTCTACATGTACTTCAGTAGCAATATTCCACTTATTATCACATAAGTACTGTATACATTTAGCTACTAGGACACAAGGATAGATTTCTGCACTGTTTAGTAGCAACATGGAAATTATTCTGTCCTTTTTCTTATTACTGTTCCTAAGTAATATATAGTCTGTGAGTTTCTCAAGCATTATTATGGCTCAAAATACCTGTGACTTTTTCCTTCATGCGTGAGGCATCCTGAAGAGTTATTGAGTTGAAACTGAGTTGTATGAACCTCAGCTGTATCAGGATCCATGGTTTAATTAACATCAACAAGCTATATATTGCTCCATAATCAATGGTTGACAGACCTTCCTAGAAATATCTTTGGTTCCTCCATATGACTGCATCTTCCTTCATCTATATAGCATATAGCTGTAGCTCAACGGTGTTAACAATAACAAACCTTTTCTCCTTCTAGCTTGACTTTGACAATTTATTTATGTTTCCTGTGATTGACTTTTGACCCAGCAATGTTCCATTCAGCACAGCTCCATTGGCATGAAGTGATTAAACCTTTACTGTGACACAGATTACATTAGTTGGATTAATTGTTCAGACACCTGAAGGGGCTAGTATAGGAGACGAGAAAATGATAAGGCTTAGCCTGTTCACCTCTTCTCAGGGGGAGGGGTGAGGAGCATGTGTTAACATTCACTTCCTGTTGAAATTCAAGTTGAGTTTAGGGCTCAAATCAAGGCACAGCTTGCAAAGGGAACACTGTCTTTTACTGTGCTGTACATAGAAGTGTTGACATCTATGATAAAGCCTATTGCACACCAATCCATTTAGCACATTTGGGTATGTGCAGAAGGAGTTCACAAGTCCTACCTAAAACCCCATTTTCTCTCAGCACATGGATGATGGCTTCCACTCTTGGGTAGCTCATCCAAATCACCCTTTACCCTCAAGAAAGTACTGAGCCATATGGTTGTCACAGGGTCTATATTATAATCTCAAACATTAATGGTTCGAATGCATAAACATCGAACTTTATGCATCGAACCATTAAACAATCGAAAAGCAATAAAAAAAATGTAGAAAAAAAACCTAACGAGTGTAGGCCCCCCGCTACTTAAATATACCAACTCAGAGATTGCACTACAGTGTAGGAAAGGGAAATCTTCCCTTTCCGCACCATACTACATTAAAGTGTGGTCTCCGAGTTGGTATATTTAAGTAGTGGGTGGTGTGGGGGGTACAGGGGGGCTTGCCCCACAGCTTAAACCCATTAGGGTAAGAATTTGATGTTTAAATTTTTATTTTTTATTTTCGAAGTTACAGAACTTTGATAATATGGAGTCAACCATATTGTATTCGATATTCCATAACTTTGAGATTATAATATAGACCTGGTTGTCACCCATGAGGAAGGAATGGGTCTATGGAACAGCTGGTAGGGCTGAAGCCTGAAGGCTGGCACAGTGAACTAGGCCCAAAATATTATCATTCAACATAGTTCCTATGGTTCATATCTCATGTCCAGCCATTAAGATATGCTGGACTGATGCTGCTACAGCAATGAAAGGAGTTTACTGCTACATCACAGTTAACTACATGTCTCATTGCTTAATTCTTTTGGCTGCCTAAACCTCTCTTTCTGTAATTTTGTCACATTGTGGATAATGTGGACATGTAGCCGATTCCTAACTCTGTGATTTCACTAGATTACAATCGAATGCAATTGTATATGACATCTTATTAGACTTTCTTATAAAGCAAGCATGCTTTTTAAACAGTGGAAACTAATCAATTACTATTATTTCACTGGTGGGTTTCTTCTAAGTCACGTGACTATTGGGTTGCCATAATCAAATATATTTTATATTGAATTTAAAGAGATCAGCAATAGTTTTCTGCCAGGACCTTGTAATAGCTCTGTGATCACTAGAGTCTAGAAGTTATCTTTACTGTATGTTTATTTCCAGTACAGAACTCACAAGTAAGTAGTAAGTCCTGAATATGTGTAGTAGTTCCTGGCCACCACACAGCTGTTTATTCTATCCCTGATCATTAATCAGTGCCTTGTGTATTTTATGCAATGTTCCCCTGCAATATCACTTTGGAATAATCTGCCTTTTTAGTACAGCATTCTATTCTGACAGATAACTGCCAACCATGCCAGGAGAAGTAGGGCAGTGGATGTATGACTTGATGACTTGTGCCAACAGAGCTACCTGGAATTTTGTAAATAATTGTATGTCATTTGTATAGCAAACTGATTTATACAGATGCTTGTGCTGAAAATGTATTTGTGAGGTTTGCTTGTGTTACGGTGTATCAACAGTGCACCCTGTTGGAATGAAAAGAAATGCACATGCATTATTGTAACTGAATTAAATGTATATGTTTTAATAGAGGATACTGGGATGGCAGAGGTTAACCAGCTAGCTAACGTTAAGAAAAATAAGGGAAATGTAAATGAGCTGCTAAACCATTAAAATGGTACCCCCCAGTTCTGAATAGGACTGGAGATGGTGGGTCTGGAAGAAGACTTTGTTCATTAGCTCAGCAAAAAGAGGGGAAGCCTCAGACACCGGCATAAACATTTAGATGTGCATTGTAGCCATCTATGCTAAATTCTTGTTTCTGTTTCAAAGGGGGATACTGTGAGAACCTAGAGTCAGGTGACCAGATGAGGTTATTCTGCAATCTAGCTTCAATATTATATTTTACAGGAAGTAATCTCTAAGTATTGAGTAGTCTATTTTGGGGAACCTGACTAGAAAGACTGATCACATATTTCATTGTGCCTTGCTCTATCAAGTAAGTTATTAGGGAATAGTAATTCTCTTAGATTCAGTCAGTAAAATATATTGAAGCTTAGTTTAGAATTTGCTTTTCTTTATTTGTATGAGTCTGCCCATGAAAGTTGTTTTCAATATTTCCTATGATTTGAACTATGTGGTTTACTGTAAATATATATTTAGTATTTTATTGTTCTTTTGTTATTTATTATTAAATATATTTAAACTTTTCATTGTGGCTGGTCCTTCTTAGAAAATATTTAAGCTTTGAGAGTATTTGCACATATTTATTTCGTGATACCTCTGGCCACTCCTGAAAGCTTTGCTGTTTGGTCAACATTCCCATTTGCATTAATATTAACTTCACTCAGCATAATTGTGTTACACTTTTAAGAGCCTTATAGTAACTAACTGGTGGCAATGAAGCTACCTTATAGTCTGGGAAAAGTTGGTAGAATGGGTAATCTGTGCTAGCCTTTCCTAGGTGTGTGTGTGTGTGTGTGTGTGTGTGTGTGTGTGTGTGTGTGTGTGTGTGTGTGTGTGTGTGTGTGTGTGTGTGTGTGTGTGTGTGTATGTGTGTGTGAAAATTAAATCTCAAAGAGTGTGTGTGTGTGTGTGTGTGTGTGTGTGTGTGTGTGTGTGTGTGTGTGTGTGTGTGTGTGTGTGTGTGTCAGCTGCTTGGGACAGGGACATGAAGCACAGTTTTCACAGTGCCAGTGGGGAACCTTACTGGGGACCTGGGGAGAGGCATGTAGGGGCACCCAGACCCCGGTCTGAGTGTGTGCCCTGTGTGCTCTTAAGGGAATTGTGCTTGATGCAGAGAGGTTTGTGTCTGGAAATACTGAGTGTATCCATTTGTATTCCAAGTGCAAGTCCCTCTCCAGTGTCAGTGGTGAGAATTCAGACTTATTGATTACTGGCCCAGCACATGGATGTCACATTGTGTAATACCCCTGCTTTTGCAATATTTCTCCCGTGATTAGCATATGTGGTTTTCTCACAAATCTGCGCCCAGTTTTGGAAGTATGCTTTCATGATACAATATGCTCACAGGATATCTCTGTGACTACTATATCAAAGTCATACTCTTGTTTAATATAAAAGGTAAACACATTACAAATAAAACTCCATATCTTTGATCAATACATACAAGACAGAGCTTAACTCTGCTATATCTTCTTCTCTATTTGGTTTGATTACAATACTAAACAAACTAATGGCACAATAGTAGTCACAAAAAAATGAAAGTCTCTGGCAGACTGAAGTTGCATTGTCTTTTCTCATCTCTTCAGAGACTATTTGCTCCAGTTTACCTTGCAAAGAAAATAGAAAAACTCTATTGTGTATTTACAGCAGATTTTATTATTTAAAAGCGTTATACTCTGCTCATTATGGCATTGCATTTACACAGAACAGGTCAAATTCAGCTATGCATTCTGAAGAAAAACTTGTTTAGAATGTCCCAATTTGCTGAGCTAAGGTCATTACAAAGAGCACTTCATAGCACAATTCACTTCATCGGTGTATGTTTGTTTGTAAATGATTTCATAAAAGGTAAATACTTTAGAAAGAAATAACTTTACCTGATGGGAGGATAGCTTTTATTAACTAGTGTGTGTAAACACATCATTTTTTGAAATACTCAGTTTGAGTTGAGATGCAGTTTTGACAGAAGAAGCACTGAATTTTCAAAGACAAAAAACAGTGAAACTGCTATATTTGTAATTAAATGTGGATGACAGTAGAAGTAGTGAAAAGTGGAAGTTTTTGAATGTGTTTATAAACTTGGATGCACAGAAAACATATACCCCCGGATTCACGAAACCTCCGTGTAAGACTAAATAAGTCTTACTCGGAAACTGCAGTTGAATGGTCTGATGTCAGCATGCCATGCATATTCATGAGGGTATGCTGACTCTACTCCAAGTCTAACACGGACCGTGCAGGAAGGCAGGGGGCGTGTCTGACTCCTGAGCAGTCCTAAGGTCCACGCCCCTGAAAGTGTCTGAATTGTGAAATGTCAACACACATGAGCGAGTCTGCTCAAATGTCAACATACCCAACACTACACTCCCTCACATTGTAAACCCCCAGTAGAGTTATAAAATGTAAAATATAATATTTTATTTTCTAATTCCCGATATAGCTGCCCATATTTGCGTGGGTTTGCGTTGGTGTGCCCATAGCTTAGCTGCAGTTAGCAATGTCGACATTGAAGAGCATAATAACAAATGTTTATGCAAATCAATCCAAATAGCAATAGCGTAGTGGTAGAGCTTCACACAAAGAGGAGGCATTCACGGTTCGAGTCCCACCACTCCACTCTCAATTTTATGTTTTAAGTAAGCATATGAAATAATTCCTGACATATGACTAAAATCTTACTAAAAAGCATTAAAATGGCCTATGTATCAGTGAACAAAATGTATATATAGAAATGTAAGAAGGATCTTGACATATAAATGCCCATAGCTAAGCAGCGCTTTACGCAGCACAATCTATTTGCCCACAGCTAAGCAGCGCTTAACCTAGTGCAATAAGTTTGCGTGGAGCTGTGCACCATGCTTACCAGTGCACCGTATGGCAATGTGGAGCAACGTCGGGCAACGTGGAGCAACGTGAAGCAACAGTGAGCAAAGTTGCCTAAACACAGCCACACCCCCTAGCCTGTCTAGACAGTAGTAAAATAAAATGCAATGACAAGTTTCGAACCGGGACACTGTGCACCATAATCAAAGCACTGAACCACTAAGCCATGACAGCTTAGGGAAAACATCCACTGTTAACATACATATACTTATAAATGGTAGATTAACCATTGCTAAGCAGGTCTGCAGTCAGCCAAGAATTTTCAAAAATGGCCAATCACAAAAAAGTGCAGGAAATGCAGCATATTTAAGCTCCATAGGCGGGAATACTCACCATAACTGATTGTAGCTCCCATCTGCAGTTAAAATGTCTGGTGCTGGAGAGGGTACTCACTTTCGAGTGCAACGCTGGGACATCGAGGAGTCAAAATACATGGTTTGGCTCCTAGTCCATCGTCATGAGTCTCAACTCCTGCAGGGTCGCTTCCAAGGGATGGAGTTTAAGGCAGAGGCTTAGAACCGGTTGGCTCATGAATTCACAAGTGCCACAGGCATCCCTCGGATTGGTGAGCAGGTCCGTCACCACCATGCACACCTGAAGAGATGGAAGCAGGACCTACTGAACCAATGGTTCCAGGAGGCCCATCATATGCAAAATGCCCCACTACTAAGTAGGTAGCCATGGAATGCAGTATGTAAGACATGCTAATATAGTCTAAATAATGGATAGGTATGTCTCAATATCCCTTCATTTACTTCACAGCTGCAGGTGTCCGTGCTGTGAATCAGCAAGCCTATGCAGATAGGCTGCTAAGGCTGCGCCACCAGGCAGGTTAGTAATTATTCTGCATGTATTGTTATATAATACATGTGAGAGAGCATGAAAAAAGTGTTGTAGCCCAATAATACAGCTATAAAATGCCCTGAATAAATTCTCTGCATGTACTGTTATATAACATAAGTCAGAGAGACAGAAATAGAGTGTAGTAATCCATTAATAAAGGTAAAATAAGTCTGGAATACTATCTCTGCATGTACTGTCATATAAAATAAGTGAGCGAGCCTGAAAAAGAGTGTTGTAACCTATCAAAAAGGTATAATATGTCCTGAATAGGTCGTCCGTATGCACTGTAATATCAAATAAAGGAGAGAGCCTGTAGAAAAGAGTGTTTAATGTAATTAATAAAGGTATAATACTTGGAGTGTGTCTGTGTCACTTACTTTGAAATGTTGTTGTACCCTTGCATTAAATAAATAGTACTGTTGTATTAAGTGCTGTCAACCCACAGTTGTGCAGTCCCATATGAAGTGGATGAAGGAAGTGCCAGTAGCTGTGAAGCATATAACATTTATTCCCTGAATAAATTCTCTGCATGTACTGTTATATAACATAAGTCAGAGAGCCAGGAATAGAGTGTAGTAACCCATTAATAAAGGTAAAATAAGTCTGGAATACTATCTCTGCATGTACTGTCATATAAAATAAGTGAGCGAGCCTGAAAAAGAGTGTTGTAACCTATCAATAAAGGTATATGTCCTGAATAGGTCTCCCGTATGCACTGTAATATCAAATAAAGGAGAGAGACTGTAGAAAAGAGTGTTTAATGTAATTGATAAAGGTATAATACTTGGAGTGTGTCTGTGTCACTTACTTTGAAATGTTGTTGTACCCTTGCATTAAATAAATAGTACTGTTGTATTAAGTGCTGTCAACCCACAGTTGTGCAGTCCCATATAAAGTGGATGAAGGAAGTGCAAGTAGCTGTGAAGCATATAACAGTCCTCAACAGTTGGTAAATGGCTGTCATGCATAGGTAAATCTGGCACACGAGTAGCTTGTCAAGGTGTTCCCCAGAAATGTGAGTGTGCTACATGAAATGTAGGGTTCTGTAGAAAATAAGTGAAAATGTCACATGAACACATCCAGATATATAGATATATAAATATAAAAATAAAATACAACTATGTAGCAGTAACATATGCATCTTGGACAGTTAGTATGTCAGATATAGGTCAGGTATATAATGGACTAGCCAAACCCATTACACAATCTAATGCATGTTGCCTAGTGTAATAATAGTCAAAAAAGCAGAAAAACAGTTACTATATATATGTATTGCAAATCCACCAATAAGTGCCACATGTCCTTGAAATGTAGCCGATTTATTGTACACAAGATAAGGAACGCCAACTTGTTAAAATGTAGAAACAACAAAGAAACATATAATGAAAATACTGATCAAGAAAAAACAGTTAAAACAGTTAAGCACTTTCACCCATACATCCGGGCTTCATCAGAACTGGTTGCCAAATACATAAACTGAGTTTAAAATAGTTTAAAAACCTTTTTTGGTGCCAAGAAAAACTAAGCTTCTTAAAGTAACAGTAGCGCTTATCTTTCAGTTGCGCTATGTTACAACCACAAAACATTTAGTGTATTTGAATCCATTGCAATACATAACATTGCTAAAACTACAATCAGTATCCTGACTTGCTTGGATACTAAGAAATAAAGTGCAAGATGTATATATTCTGCTTAAATATCGTCAACTGATATATACTGTCACAATACGTTAATTGATATATAAATATATAGAATTTCCAATACTAATAAACGGTATATATGAGAAATACACTTTATAAAAATGCAACAAAAATGATTTATAAGATGTAAAAATAGTTGTAAAAAATAAATAAATAAATAAATAAATATAAATATATATATATATATATATATATATATATATATATATATATATATATAATAGAACAATATGTCTGTATGTTTAAAATGTATGTTTAAAAATATGTAAAAATACATTTAAAGAAACATTTAAAAAAACCCTTCCTATGTTTTAATTAACCTACACTGTCCCATAACATCTAAAACACTGTACGAATTTAATTGATTTTCGTTTTTCTTAGAAAATACATATGTAATTTATATAATTTGGATGAGCTGAGAATAGAACACACTATTTAAAAAGTTAATAAATTTGTTTATAAATTAAGATAAAATAAGTTAAGTTGTGTTTGTGGTCATATAAATAATAAAGATTTCACAGATATAAATTCATTAAGACCTAGTGGAGTGGTAGCATCTAGATGTATTTGCCACCACACTTCTTTGTAACTTAATACATTTTTAAAATTACCACCTCTAGGGTCTATAAAAATGCTATCTAAAATACTAAATTTAAAATGATGTTCGTTGCCTGTCATTTCTATGTGTCTGTATAATGCATTAGTCTTATCTCTTGTTTTAATACTGTAGGTATGGTCATATATTCTCTTCTTAAGACACCTCTCGGTCTTTCCTATGTAAAAACTTGGGCAAATTACACATTTAGCTAGGTATATCACCAGTTTGGTGTTACAGTTACCATTCTTGGATCTTATTAATGTTCTGTGTCCATTTTTCAATAGTATTTTGCTTTCATTTGACATGTATTTGCACTGGTTACAAAATCCACATTTCTTACTTCTCTTGTTAAAATCTTTAAAATCTCTCATCGATTCTTTATTTCTTTGTTCAACATATGATTTAATATTGTTTCCCATTTTATAAATAAAATTCGGTTTGTTGCCCAATATTTTAACTAAATGACCATCATCTGCAATCACGTGCCAAAATTTACAAATCATATTTTAATACTATCTGCCCCTAAATTACATTGAATAACACAAGATCTTTGAAATGCTAATATAGACATATGAGTATTGTCATATCTCTTGCTGTGCTGACTGACTGAATTCTGTTTTACTATATCCAAGCCTGCTCCTAATAGAGGTTTGTACTTCACATTCCATTCCTGAATGACGTATGTTGCTATTTCATCTATCATTTTCCTAGGGTAACCTCTCTGTAGGAATAAATTGTTAATGTATTCTATTTCTGCCTTCATATTATCATAACTCGATACCATATGTGCAGCTCAAATACACTGTCCCTTAAATATATTTTGTTTCAATTTATAGGGATGGCAGCTTGTGTATTCTAAGTAATTGTTTGAAAATGTTGTTTTTCTGTAGATTTTTGATTGAAGCTCCCCCTCGGTCTGGTAGATGAATGTGTCTAAATATGGTACCCCTGTGTTACTATACATGTAAGTGAATTTCAAATATTCACTACTAGTGTTCAAAAAATAGATGAAATTTTGTAACATATCCAAATCAGCTTCCCATAATATGTATATGTCATCTAAAAATCGCAAATAATATTTAACATACTTGAAATATTCATTGGAAAATAGTTTGGTGTCTTCCCAATATAGCATAACTAGGTTGGCATATATGGGGGCACAAGCTGCCCCCATAGCTAACCCCTAGTTTGCTTAAAATATTCGCCTTCAAAATATATGAAGTTGTTGTCCAATACAATGGACATCATTTCTGTTAACAAATTTCATCCCATTCAAAATTTGTATATTTGATTATACTGCTATTAAATGCTTCCAAGCCTTCTTGTTTAGGGATACACGAAAATAAGTCTATAATGTCAATAGTAACAAAAATAGTGTTATTGTTAACTGCTTTGATTGGGAAATTGTTGAGAAATACCCAAAAATCTTTCACCATATGATTGATGACATTATACATACTTTTTAGTTTTGTATCTATAAATCTACCCAAGGGAAATGTTTTGGATTTACTCCCTGAAACAATAGGTCTGAATGGTGGGTCAGAGAGGTCCTTATGAACTTTGGGAATTCCAATTAAGATGGCTACTTTGGGAAGATATTCATATAGTTCTTGTGTTATTCTTCCATCAATTAAATATTCCTCTAAATAAGAGTCAATTCTATGATATGCAATATTAAGCTCATTGGTCGAAATAGTGGTATAAATATAAAATGTCATATTTTTTTTAGTATATTGAATACTATCATAAAAGATGACTCCACCCCCTTTATCAGGTTTCATCACTCTAATATTATAGTTCTTGTTAATTTCTTTAAGTATTCTCTCTTCCTCTTGGGTTAAATTGCTAGTATTGGTAGACCTTCTAAAGTTATTACTTTCCTGGTAAATGTCCCTTATTATAATGTTCTCGTACATTTCTATAGTAGGGTGGCTTGGGGGAATAAATATGCTAGCTTTTTTTAGTTGTTCTGTTTTATTAGATTCAATATAAATATAATTAGTTTCAGTAGAAATCTGTTTTTTTAAAAAACACTGCTAAATTGATTTTCCTTATAAATTTCTTGAAATCAATAATTAAGTCAGTCATATTAAATTTTGGATTTGGTATATATTTAATTCCTTTAGCTAATAGGTCAAAGTGTTCCCTTCGAACAGTAACATTAGAATAATTATATATATTAAAATTATTATAAGTATAGATGTTTCCTATATTTAATATTTTGTTATCTTCATCTGTTGTCACATCTATGGGAATGAGTGGTTCTATTGATTCCAGTGTTTCTGATTGTATCTTGTTCTGATGTACTTCTGTTGCATCTGATTTCTGTTCTGATATGGTTATGTTATTTCCGTTGTGTCCTTCTGAAAATCCTGCCTAACATAATGATGAGTTCTCTCATTTAATCCTTTTGACCTTGTTTATTATTCATATAAACCTGTGTATTAGTCTTTCTAAACTCTGGCCATAAATATGCTATACCTTTGTTGTATTGTTCCCTATCTCTTTGCATTTTACTAGACTTTCTCTGACATAACTTAGAAATCCATTTGTCAGCTTCCTGATATTGTTTGTTATATAATTTATCCCATTCTTGGTATAATAAATCATTAACAATTCTTGTGTTAAGTTCCTCAGCTTCCTGTATTACTTTACTTAGCTTTTCGTCATTATACTTAATGAGCATATGCATAAATTTACACCCACAATCATCAAAAAATGCATTAAATTCGTTTTTACCATCATTTGTTAAGTCAAGTCCCATGGGTTGTTTAAAAAAACCTTAATCCCATGGGCACTATTTTACTGTCAATGCATTTGGATAAATAAGCTTTGTCAATTTTCAAACCATTAATATTTTTTAACTTCTTTCCAAAAGAATAAATTAAGCTTTTTAAATTTCCCATCTCATCTTGATCGAGAGACTTTAAATTGGTATTACACTTAATGTTCTCCATATTATAGTTAAAGGTCAAAAATTGATTAAACTGTTTGTCCTTAGAATTATTTCCAATCTGCTCTAAACATTGTTCAGAGCATGAGTCAGATGTTACAGTACCTTTGTTGCATTGTGTAGGTTTCTCAGTAACTGAAGAATAGGTTCTAATTGGTACAGTCTGTTTAGGTTTAGTACCAATTCTTCTGGCTTCCACATCCACATTGTACAATGAAAAGTCAAATGTAAAGTCTTTCAAGTTGATATTGCTACTGTTAAACTGATCAGTAATATCCAATGTATTTAATTGATGCTTGGGATTAGCTCCCTGACCATTGGGTATGTCCAAGCTGTTGTTTGAAACCTCCCCTTCACCTGTAACCATAAACGGTTTGTTCGTGTTGTTATATTGCTCATTGATAAAATTAGCTATAGTCCCTGGGCTGAAGGTTTCATTACGATTCACATTGCTCTGTACATTACTTGTGTTCAGCGTCTTAGAAATTTTACCTTTGTCTCGATCGCTGTCACATTGTAGCAATTTGTTAACAAGGAGAACTAACCTATTTAGTTCTCCCTTCAGTCCCATCATCTCCTTTTTAAGTTGGCTAATATTGTCGGCCTCAATGTCTTGTTTATCCAACACTCCTTGTATTGGTGATGCACCGCTGTATTCCATAGCCATCAAAACAACAGAATAGTAAAAAAAGCAGAAAAACAGTTACTATATATATGTACTGCGGATCCACCAATAAGTGCCACACGTCCTTGAAATGTAGCCGGTTTATTGTACACAAGATAAGGAATGCCAACTTGTTACAATGTAGAAACGACAAAGAAACATATAATGAAAATACTGATCAAGAAAAAACAGTTAAAACAGTTAAGCGCTTTCGCTCGTACATTTTTTAAATGTTTTTTTAAATGTTTCTTTAAATGTATTTTTACATATTTTTAAACATACATTTTAAACATACAAACATATTGTTCTGTTTTATATATATATATATATATATATATATATATATAGATAGATAGATATTTTACAACTAATTTTACATCTTATAAATCATTTTTGCTGCATTTTTATAAAGTGTATTTCTCATATATACCGTTTATTAGTATTGGAAATTCTATATATTTATATATCAATTAACGTATTGTGACAGTATATATTAGTTGATGATATTTAAGCAGAATATATACATCTTGCACTTTATTTGTTAGTATCCAAGTAAGTCAGGATACTGATTGTAGTTTTAGCAATGTTATGTATTGCAATGGATTCAAATACACTAAATGTTTTGTGGTTGCAACATAGCGCAACTGAAAGATAAGTGCTACTGTTACTTTAAGAAGCTTAGTTTTTCTTGGTGCCAAAAAAGGTTTTTAAACTATTTTTAACTCAGTTTATTTATTTGGTGACCAGTTCTGATGAAGCCCGGATGTACGGGTGAAAGCGCTTAACTGTTTTAACTGTTTTTTCTTGATCAGTATTTTCATTATATGTTTCTTTGTCGTTTCTACATTGTAACAAGTTGGCATTCCTTATCTTGTGTACAATAAATCGGCTACATTTCAAGGACGTGTGGCACTTCCGCAGTACATATATATAGTGTAATAATACATGTAGGGGATATACACCTGCAGTCAATAGGAATGTAGTGTAGAGTAAAAGTATTAATAAGATGTTAATGGAGGTTTCTTTTTACACCCTACTCCATGTGCATAAACAATGCAATTCCACACCTCAATGGGTATGTCTAATCTCAAAACATTTGTTGGGACATATGTCCTATTGTTCTATAAAAATCTGCATTTACTTTGATGCATGTGCCCTGTTCAAACACCACAATCTTGGTGGCCTGTTGCCACCAATCATCCCTGCATGCTATTGTAATGTCCACTGTCATTCAATATATACATGTGTTATGCTTGCTGTTCAACTGTTGCAACCCTGGTGTGTTGGGTTAATGGGAATATTACTGCATGCTGTTACAACTAATTTGGAATGCTGTTGTCTATGTTGTAATTAAACACACCTAATCACAGAACGTATGGGAAGGCCAGTCCCAGCGGACCCACCTGTCCCTCCTCAGCTGGCGATTGCACCTGGCACCAGCAGGTCTGGTGCCCAGCCTGGGCTACCCTCCTCCATTGGTCCTGTGCCACCTTCATCTGGAAGCACTGCAGGGGATGGGGCTCGTCACCCCCTGCAAGCATGGGCAGAGAAGGGCCACCTGTCACCCTCCGAAGGGTCAGGGTTGTGGTGCATAGGGAGATCCAGCATTTAGTCACTGATCCCCTACGCCAGCTCGAGGCGAGAGTGGCGTGACTCACAGGTGAGCCTGCTCCTCCTACGCAGCCCCCAGCACAGTGACCCTCGGTTCTGTGAAGGTTCAGTGGTGACTGCCCATGGGTGGGGATCTCAGTCCCACTGTTACCATCTGTGGGCTCATGGGCTTGCGATTTCCAAACATCCATCCCCGTCAATTGTGTTCACCCACCCCATGTGTCATAATCCACCCCTGTATGTGTCTTGTTTGTCTTGTCTGTTTACCTCCCCAACCTACCTCCCCAAATATACCTACTTCCTCTACCTCACATTCCACTCTCATCTGAAAAAAAAAAAAGGGCAATCTGTACCCACAAAAAAATTACGCCCCATACATAGCTGCCCATTTCGCACACATATCTGCTGGACATGTAAACTGAAAATTATAATTGGCAGTACAACATACTTTGTTGTCCTCACCCCTCTCTCAGAGGTGGAAGGTTTCAAATTTCACTCCAAATTTGCAACATATGTACAGCTGTTGCTGGTAAAGAAATGGGCAGTTATGGACCTTCCCTACACCCATCCTGCACATCCCAAGCTGGTTTCCCTACTGTCTTTCCCTCTTTGTGCCCCCTTTTTCATCACTTTCCTATCTCCCCATTTTTTTTTCTTTAAAATAAATTAGCGCATTGGTTAGCGGGAGTAAGCACTTTTAAGCAGTAGTGAGCGGGTTTGAGCGAGTATGTGTGCGCTTACCTAAGTATTGCTAAGCATCGCGCAAACCCACTTACAACTGCTTAAAAGTGCCTTAATCACTCTGTATGTCAGGGCCCTTGTTCTGTTTAGCAGCAAAATAAAACACCTCTGTCAGTCTCTAACCCCAGACCTTGGACACACTTGACTGCATGAAGTACCACTAAGCCACAACAGATATACAATAACTTGGTGCTGAAATAAATATATCATGCAAAACAATGAGTGAATGTAAAGGGAAATAGGAAGGCCATAACACAAAGCTTGTTCTGTGGATCTTTACCAGCAATCGTTGTGGAATTGCATTATATGACTGTGATAAGAGAAGCAGCCATACTAGCAGCAAATAATGTTATTGAGGCACTTTACAACCCCCACACAGTATCATTGCAGGGAAAACACTGGCATATCTGATTAGGGCAGAAACCATACTTCCTGATTGTGAAACATATTTTAGCTGTGTCCCTCTGAATCCCTCTGAAAAGTACTGACGTCAGTCAGAGAGGTGTTGTATTACACAATGACTAATCACAATAATAACAGTAGGCACCACTTGTACTTTATAAAAGGAGTACAAATCCACATGCTCTGCTTCACTCAAGTCTACACTTACTGTCTCTTTTAGTTGGAAGGTGTACCTCTCATTTAATTACCTATCCCTGACTCCAAACAAATATGTATGTGAGTGTTTCATAGGCCTGGCAGAGGCACAAACACACAGGCATATCAACTCATCTGCTGTTACACACTCTGCAAACAGCTTTGTGTGGACTACCACAGGCATATCCTTATGTAGGAGTACAACACAGAAATACCAAAGGATCTAGCCATGTACTGGTAGCAACTGACTGTAACAATGCCATTGTACCAGTGCTGAAAACACCTATGGGTTGCACAGACAAAGAATAACAGGCTAACATCTGTCCACCATCTGGATAGGTTCACAGTTGGGACCTATGCAGACAGACCACCTGCCTTGATAAACCAACAGGTACACACCAATCCATTAAGTCCAGTAAGATAACACTCACACAATAAGACGTAATGCTGTCTGTATGTCTGCATCCCCCCCCCCATATTTTAAATATATGTGTGTTTAGGGTCAACCAAGGATGTAGGTAGGCATACTCAGTAGTGGAATTGTCCAGTTTACCTGAGACTCCTGTGCTAATGTCAACAATAAAAAGTACACAAACCCTGCAGAAGTGAGTAAATCTATATGCACAGTATAACAGTCCACAAACAGTTCATGTGTCAAATGAATACTTCTCAATAACTACTTTTGTATGGCAGTCAATTACATAAGCAGAACTGAAACTACATACTCACATATATCTTGTGTAAGCATTTGTAGGGGTGACTTAAACACTACACTGATAGCTCTGTATTGGAAGTGGCAACAGTCAGGTCTGAGTACATGTACATCACTGTCTACACCTCTAGCATCAGATATAAGAAGTATACCAATCTCCTGACTGAAACAACAGTGCACACAGCAAACAAGCATGGGCTCCACTCTGGAAATCTGAAAGGGCTACGCCTACAAAACCTAGCATTTTATAGCATTGGGTTGCTATGACAGTGAGTACTGCAATTACCACACAGCAGGCTGTATGCATTTACCAAATGCTGTGCACCAGTTATTGCAGAGGTCATCACATGCACATGTGCTGATACCTATAAAAGCAGACTGTACTTGCTATCCCCACATGCAATCATTACATTTCAACTGATACAGCTACACAGAACTTGTGTCTGAGTTTTCCAGGAGTTATTACTGAATAACGCAAAAGTGTACTTGAGTAAGGATACTCTAGTGAATCATCCAGCAAAAAAATTTAAGTAAAAAAAAAAAAAAACTTAATTAAATCAGAAAGGGAATTAAGTAGAAGCTAACTCTATTTGGGCAACACCAAAAAAAAAAAAAAATTGCCCAAAAAAAACAGACGGACCTGAAAGTGACAAACAGGTATGTGACAGAAATGTGATCACCGGCAAGTAGTAGATGTTTATGAAGAGTACTGTAAATACTTTGAAACATACATATATGGCAGCAGTAGGTGTGCATGCACTGATGCCATGCATGACTACTGCCATGGACAAATTAGTGTGTAGCTGTATGCAGTGGGACATAACTGTGACATATGTAGCTCAGCATTTAATGTCAAACATCCAATCATGTCATCTATGTTCTGTACAGTACTGTGTATAATGGCTGTCTGGGGGAGTAGTGCAAACAGCTATATAAACATGGATGTGACAGAGTAACACATGCATGATAGTCATATAATGTGTAGCTTAGCATTGGCAACTGCTGTACCAGGCTAGTATAGTAATGTAGCATTAGCAGCTATAAATACTCCCTGTAATACTACTGCCATGCACACATGTGACAACTGTTCATGTTGTAGCAAGGCCCAGCAGGTCATCCTTGAGGTCTACAGACATACAACAGTGTGTACCTTGTGAGTGTATGGCACACACATATGTAGAGATAGTTATTTGTCAGATATATTAGCATCTTAACATGTGCATAGAGCAAGGTACATATTGCAACTGTCTGTGAAGGGTGGACATATATATGTTGGGGAAGGTTGTTATGTGCATATTTTCATGTAGGTTGTAGTGTGTGGCAAACAAGACAGCATACAGTGCTGGTATATGACATGTGGTGTTTAAATGCTGTGGGTATGATTTGCTAAGTTTATAGTCTTCCAGACAGGGAGTCATAGGTTCATAGGTTCATAGATTAGTACTAGGCTAACTGCCCTTGTGGGCCATTTTCAGCCTAGCCAATTACCCCATGTGAGAATCAAACCCTGCACCTTATGTTTGTAAGGTAAACACCTTAACCATTATGCCAACCTACATGGCCTGAGAATACCCTCAATGCATTCTGCACAAGACTGTGCAAAATTGTTACATAACTGTATCTCTCTCAACCCTTGCATAATTGATATTCTCACCATGAAAGGTGGACTGTATATGAGCCTACATGTAAATCTCTATGTATACCAATGGATGTTTATATGTACGCTCAAGCTCAATGTTGTAAATATATTGCCATTCCTTTTGTTAAAAACCCTGTACCCTTTAACTACCACATAGGTGGTAGTCTACTCCACACCAAAACTGTGATAAGAGACCATGGGACACAGGTGGACAGTAGTGTCCCTTTTGAAAATCACAGTGCCACACTGGTCATGTAAACCATGTATGGTCCACATGTCATCACAAAAGGCGTGTCATACATGGAATGAGAGGTCAGTGTTCCACTCTACTCATCAGTCATAACACCCATCATAGAGTACAATGGGCATTTTGGAATGTACCTCAGAAGACATCAACAGCAACTGTAGACACCAGGCACAAACACCACAAAAAGTATTACCAGACTCAAACAGATGCCCTAAGCAGACTGTCTTACAAAACCACAGCTACACTGTGTCGCATACCGCACACCCAGAGCCAAATTCTGCCTAACATACAAAGCTATGCCAAACCCACAGCTGTTGGACATGCTCCATGTCAACAGATCTAAATCCCTACAAGCTACACACTGTACTGATCTAAACCTTGTAACATCAAAAAGCATGACATGCTGAAGTGGTACATGCTCATCTCAGACACATACCACACCCTGGAACTAACTACCTATCAATAGCAAAGAATGGTCCTCATTAGCAGTCGTCATGAATAATCATGATGAATGGATGTGACATAGGAAATACAACCTGGAATTACCTCTGTGGCTCTGCATGACAGGGGCACATGAACTTAAATTACATGGGTGTTGAAGGGCAGGGTACAATATGTTTAGGCTTCCATAGGCCCTACCCCTAATAGCCTATGAGCTACCTATAACCTGATACACACACGCATGTGCATGTTGCAGTAATTGCTATGTGAGGTTGACTGAGTGTGATGGTGAATGTGTAGGTGAATGTGTCAATGTTGTGTATATGTGTGATAGCCTAGTAGGTAAATGTTTATATCATGGTATGTAGTGTTCTAGCTGTGATCCCCGCAAAAGATATGTATGCTATTGTGGAGTGTGCCATTATAGGCTAAAGCAGTGCATGTATGCACTTTGATTGTTGACACCAGTGAATACAAATCGCGTATGTACTGTAGTACTACCTGAAGCTGTAGGCATAAACAGCACAGTATGGTGTATATCCACATTGCTTTGAAACACTGTTTTGTTTGTTACCTGTAGTCCACACACATTACATACCTCAGGCAGAAGGTTTTGTAAGTGCTGACACACAGTACTGTATGGTACACAGGTAAAGCTCATCTGGGTTGCCATACCTTTGTGTCTTGTAGGTATGCCTGATGTGTGTGTGGGTATGCCTGTAACATGGCCTGGGTCGTATGCGTATTACAGGATATAAGTGCATATCTCGCAACGTGTATAGTGTAGTACAGCAGTATGCCACCTATATTGATGAATGTGCACATATGTTACTTCGGGGTTTGCTATCAACAAGTAGTGTGGTGTACTGGTAGTACTGTAACTGTACTTTACAATCATTTCAATGGATGACAATTTTCTGTATGCATTAGCTTCATATAAACCTCCTGTGGCTAGGTGGTGCATTGTGTCACATACAGTGTGCTATGTGCTGTTGTATAGTCTTACATACTGGTTTCACTTTGTTGCTGTGCAGAACATGGTTTAATATATAGAACGTGCCAGGCATTGTCAGGCAGTTGTGGGCAGAGCACTGACATGTGGGATTAAAAGTGTTTATCTACTGACAGCCAATAGGTTGCTAAATATGTCATTTCATTGATATCTGTACTTTAGAATGTTAAGTGTGCCACAAGACTTGCTCACAATAATTGTCTTATTTTCTTACAGGGACATGTCTCATCATTGCAACACTGCCTATTCCCCTGAAGAGGAGGAAGTAATCATCTCCACACTAGTACAACATCACACCCTGCTGTTCTCCAGAACCAGCCAGGACCAGCATGAGCGTACTGCACTGTGGCAGGATGTTGTCCGTCGGGTTAATGACGTAGGCATGCATAACCGGACTTATGAGCAGGTACGCCATCACTGCAGTGATTTAATCAGACATGTCCGGCAGCACATCCCAGTAGCATGAGTGGCTGCCTCAAACACATGCTATACACAGAGCATCCCAAACCATTGTGGTACACTGTAGTGGACATTGTATAGACAGAGACAATACACATGCACACAACATACACCACCTTGTTATACGCAGTACATGTCAATATCATACACATGGTGTATGTAGACACCTGCTGTAAGGTCAGACTCCAGTATCCCAAATGCCATCCACACAGCACACATACTATACCTGAGGGGTAGAGGCCTATCATGAGGCATTGCAAAACTCTTCAACAAACAAGACATTCATGTTAGGCAATGCTCCCTATTGAACACCTTACATACCCATGTAACAACTGCCTGTGAAATGGTTAATGTAGCCACAGTGCAGCAGTTCAGGTACAGCAAGATAGTTGCCAGTGTGGCACACATTAGTGGCCTTGAGTGACCACATGATGCTGCCTGATGATGGCTCATGGTACTACACTACATCCAGTTACAGTAACTACAGTACAACACATAGCATTCATTGCTATACACCTGACAGTTGTGTGCATCCATCCATGGTATGTATACCTGTGAGTGATGGTGCACAGGACGTTGAAAAGCATGTAATATTTGCACAGCAATGTTGTGTCCATGTACACATTTTGTTCCAGGGTGAGGCCAATCACTGAAGAACACACATGCATCAAACAGATATATACTGTTATTAACAAGGACTCTCTACACTCGCACTGCATGCTGTTGAGCAACACACATCTTGCTTGCTGACACGTATGATAGGACTCTTTGGCTTGTGATACTGTACTCCACCATCAACCACTAATGGGTATGTTCTGTATTGCTATTGGTGTGTGTGTGTGTGTGTGTGTGTCTACTTTAGTGGGTAGTGTATTTGTGTTCGTGTGTGCATGTGTGCATGTGTACATGTGTGCATGTGTTCATGTGTGCATGTGTGCATGTGTGCTAACATCAGGTACAGATTGTAAAGTGTGTTTCCTGTCTCGCTCTCACAGGTGCTGAGGTTGTGTTGGTTGAGTGCAGCAGGGAACCTGAAGACACTGCCACAAATAGTGGTGATGATGAAACATGTGTTGTGGCACAGGCAGGTTTGACAGGGTCTGTCGTTGTTCTGCCGATCGACAGTACACAGCTTTCCACACTGTCTATGTGCACATTCATACTGCCAATACATCCCTCATCACCAATGGCCTTAGCTGAGGGACAGCATACAGTAGGCATTGACCAGGATAGTGTGGTATGTATGGCACATGCAACCCCTCACAGCAGCCATACCCAGAATCCTGGGATGGTACCACATAGGTGGATGTCCAGGGGTTCTCGTGGGAGCACCACTGGTCATAATGCCCCTGGCAGACGTGCCCCCACAGGACTTACAACCTCAGGGATGTTCCGGGCTGTTATGCAGGCACATGCACGTATGGAACAGTACACCAGACAGGGACTGAGGGTGCACAGGGCCCATAACACTGCTATCAATGACAGTATCCATGACCTTGTGGGTGCAGTGCGTCACTACACTGAGGTCATTGATAGACATTGGGGGGAGACATTAGATGTCCTCCGCAATGTAATGTCCATGTGCCAGGACAGTGCAGGATGGCCGAGACGTTAACGTGGACATATGCCAGCAACATCATCAGTTGGCAGTCATTGCTGATGACACCCGAGTCACAGCCACTCCCGTAGTGGCAGTACCAGCCCCAGCAATGTTGGAGCAGGGCTGTCAATAGACCATCATAGAAGACCACGTGCATGTGGCTCTGGCCAGTCCCAGCAGGGACATGGGTCCAGTCATCATGCCTCTGCCTCTGATGATAGTACCCAGTCTGGCTTAGTACCTGATACTGTCCGTTGCACCCTTGCCAGGCACAGGTACTCTGTCCGTGGCCAGAGACGGTGATCTGTACAGCCTGGCAGGTACAGTCTGTGGCTGTCCCACAACCTCCCGTATACGGCAGCCACATGGTGGGACTGTGTGCATGCAGACACAACACATACACACACACATCACATCAACATTGACCCATGCTGTACTGTTGTCCCTCACACACACACACATACATGTCGATTGGATGGGTCAATGTCGGGCTCTGGCAAACCAACACACCCTGTGCATATGATGAAACTATGCCACCTCCTGTCATCTGTAACATTGATGCAGGAACAGGCTAACATGGTGCTGATGCACAGGATGACTTTATAGCAGTGTAGCAATGTTAGCATGTTGTCAACAGTACAGTGTAATGATATTCCCTGTAGGTATATCTGAGCAGGCATGATGCATTAAAGCTATAATAATCAATGTAGTATTGTTTACAACAGTGTTAATTCCAAAAATGTATTGTCCGCCCATATGCCACTTGGCTGATGTGTGTAGTTTTGGCAGCATGTGTTGGTGAGTGGACAGTATGTGTGTGATATGTGCAGTACAGATTTGCAGGTGTACATTTGTGAACATGGTGGAGGTGCACTGTCTGCATGTACGTGCATAGTGGACACATGGGAAGGGTGACATGCCCTGTATTACACAGTGTCAAAACTTCATTGTTTCTATTGGTGGCCAGTATGCTTTCTAATACACATACATTTTAACTTGGGTACACATATGTGTATGACATGGTTTGACACTATTCTGTGGGTGATACTGTTGCTATCTGTCATTGGTTTTCATTCTGGTAGTGTACACAACCTTAACAGCCTGACCATGACCAATCATTAGATGATGTCTTGACAACTGACACACAGATGTAGGGAACTCAGTAGCATTTGGATCCATCCGGTACTGTACTATACCAGTAGCCAGTGGTATTGACTGCCACCCATTCCTGGGACCACTCCTGTCTGGCATATAGCCCTCTTAGGTACAAGCAAACACACTAGGGATATGTCCGTCCACATCTGGAAATGCATACAGTGGCCTACAATGCATTCTCCGGATGAGACACTTATCCTCCACAATGGTATCATACAGACAGATACCCATTGTCCAACCCATGCTGTAAAGCTGTAAGCCAAATATAGCATAGTCATCCACATTTGTTAAACATAGTATCCCGACAGTACCACATAGGTAGTAGCCCTAAACATGTAGAACGGGTACCAATGTGTACATACAACCAAGTGTTATGTCATCTGTCCTTTGGTATTCACATTTCCATAGGTGTTCTGCAGTCCCTTGGTGTATCACATAACCAATAAGGGGTCTGTATGCACATCCACAAAGTTGTTGTACACCTATAATGAATGTCCATTATTGACAGACTGTTGTGTTTGAACATGTCTGAAATATACCCAAGGCATGAACTCTCACTCACACTATTCTATAGAAACTGTCATGGCTGTGTGTGACACAGATGACCTAGGCCACAGATCACTACAGTGGCTGGCCTTGTCACAAACATACATATGTGACCGAAGGTCTGAGAAGCAGCAGCACAGTCTGTCATAGGTGACAGATGTATTCATGTAGAAAGCAGGCTTCACACATATGAACTAATTGAGGTCACATGTACATATATGTCTTTGCCACACATATACCTGAAATGTGCAATGCACATACTGTTGTTATACTGATATGACATAAGGTAGTAAAAGCTAAACACACAACACATTGACCAACAGTATCACACACACAGCAATTGCAGGATTCAAACACCTACCTAACTATTTTATGATACTAGAGAGATATGCATTAACACGACGTGCTATATGTTTTCCTGGGAGTTTTTATTTCCAGTGCTATATTTGTAGGATGCTGACATCATCAGACTTGCCAAACAGGAATGTAACACTTTTAAGGTGTTTGCCTAGTCTACAAAAAGGGCAATATTCTCAGAGGAAATCACATAGAAACATACCCCCCTTACTCACACACAGCAATTGCAGGATTTAAACCCCTACCTAACAAGGTTATAATACTGGAGAAATATGCATTAACACGACGCGCTATATGCTTTACTGGGGGTTTTCATTTCCAATGCTATATTTGTAGGATGCTGCCATCATCAGACTTGCCAAACAGGAATGTAGCACTTAAGGTGTTTGCCTAGTTTCCAAAAGGGCAATACTCTCAAAGAAACTCACACAGACACATACTCCCACACACACACAGCAATTTTTATTTATTTTATTTTATTTTACATTTGTTGACCGGGCTAGTCCAGCTGGATATATGTCCATTTTCAGTGGAGGCCCGGGGAGAAAAGCTCCACAAATTACAACAACATAAAAGGTCAAGACAAAGACAATAACAGTATAATTTGGTACATAAGTTTTAACAATTATAGTACAAGCCTAAGATTATATATTTTATATTTCAGTAGGAAAAAGGAAAAATTTATCTAAGAATAGATGAATAAGACTAATACATTTGTATTAGAAATGGTGTAGTACAAATCTTTATAACATATTACAAAATTAGATACACCTAGTAATTTATGATAAGAGATACTAAGGTCTCACAAAAACCTAAGAAAGAAAAACACTAGAGATCAATAAATAGAGTATAGAGAACAGCAAACAAGGATGGATTTCTAGTGTTATTTAACACATAGGTTGTGATACTATATGAAGGTGTTTGATCATTCCACAGTATATACTTATTTACATGAGAAAAAATCCTAAGGAAGGTTAAGCTCACTAAAAATTAGTGAGACAACACAAGATCATGATAGGCTAGGAATTGTGGGAGTCTAGTTAATAGTTAGGTACTTAGTCTGGGTTAACACAGGGGCATAGCCAGTGTGATTTGAGGTAGGGTTTAAGCTTGCTTTTAAATAAGCTGACAGAGGATATTGAGGTTAGCTGGCTTGGGAGGATGTTCCAGGCTTTACCTACTGTATTGGAGAACAAGGTGTCACCAGCTAAGTTGTTGGATTTTGATATTTGTACAAGTAGGTTGTTAGCTGAGCGTAAGGTCTTGAGGTTATTATAGGGGATGACTAGGGATGTAAGTATGGGTGTATTTTGAGGTAAATACAGGATCTTATGGGCTACTATTAATTGATTGAAAAGTATTAAATTTGGCAGCTCTAACCATCCTAACTGATTCAGATTGATACAGTGATGCGTTCTATAGGAGGACCCAGCTGCAAATCTGGCAATATTGTTGTAGGAGGATGTAAGTTTACTCAGATTACTTCTACATATTTTGGTATAGATAGGGGAGGCATAGAGCAAGGTAGAGATGACGTGGGTACGAGCAATAGTAACCCTGGCTGGAGGTGTAAGAAAGGGTTTTATTCTATAGAGGGAACCTAGTTTCTTGTTTACTATTTTTATGGTGTTATTAATGTGAGGTTCAAAGGACAAGTTGTTATCTATTAGTACCCCGAGTAGTTTGGTGGTTGGTTCCGGGGATATTATAGTTCCATCATTTGAAGTAATAGTAAAGTTAAGTGGGGAGGTTCTGTGGGTGGGGGTAAATAGTAGCATTTTTGTTTTTTTGGGGTTAAGGATAAGACGTCTTTGTAGGAGCCAGTCTTCAACTGTACTAAAGGTCATTTGGGTTAGTGACTGAAGTTCTGATTGAGAAGCAGCAGCGCATATGAGTGTGGAGTCATCAGCATATTGGATACAGTCAGCTTGAGGAATTACAGAATGAAGGTCATTTGTAAAGATGGAGAAGAGTAATGGGCCTAATATAGATCCTTGTGGGACCCCTAGAGTGACTGGGACGTGGGAAGATAAAGTATTTTCCCATAGTACAGCCTGTTGCCTGTTATGTAGGTATGAATGGAACCACTGTATAGTATGGTTGTCCAATGACAGGTTTTTGAGTGTGTCTATAAGGAGGTGGTGATTCACCATGTCAAATGCTTTGGACAGATCAATAAATACAGCTGAGGATAGAGTATCAATATTACGATTGCTGTTAATATGGTTAGTGAAGGATAAGAGAGCAGAGGTGGTGCTATGAAATGGTCTAAAGCCATGTTGACAGGGTGCTAATAAATTGTGATAGAGTAGGTAGGTTAACAGTTGTATGTGTATACATTTCTCCATTATTTTTGCCAAAGGAGATAGAATAGCTATGGGCCTATAATTGGACAACTCTTTGGAGTTACCTCCCTTATGCAGGGGAATTATGTGAGAGACTTTCCAGATTAGGGGAATAGATCCTTCAGAAATAGTTCTGTTAATGAGGATGGATATGGGGTAGGCTATGACTTTAGCAGCTTTTTGCAGGTATTCTGCAGGTAATTTATCAGCAGAGAGAGTAGTGGGTTTAAGTTTCTGTATGAGGTTACAGATAAGTGAAGTGGGCACTGGCTGAAAACAGTGGCGGCTGGTGACTTCAAATCACAGAGGGGCTGCAGGAGACAGCTGAATGGGTGGGGTCAAGGGGAGGGGGTGTGGTCAACCAGAAAGGGGAGGAGCTATGCACAAAACCACAAAAACTAACTTTAATTAAATACGCTGCCCTGGGTGGCAAACCATCATTATGAAAGTCCAATCAAGACAAAAATAAGTGTAGAAGAATAAAAATATTTCAATGCATTGGCTGCATGACAGCTTACTTAATATCTAGATGGAAACAAAAGGTTGTGAGGCATGAAAAAATAAATTACTTTTAAATACATTACTGGAATGCCAGTCAAAATCAAGTATAAGAAAAACCAGAAGCACTCAACTCAAACCACTTCTCCTTGCACTGCAGTCCTAATTATAATATATTCAGCTTTATTAAAGTACCAAGTAACATGCTGAAAGTAGAAATCTATGTGATGCCCCCACTTGTAAAAATGTTTCTTATCCAAAAGACCTGCTGCCTGACAACTTGTTTCATGGGAAAACATGATAAAAGTAAAAATGAAAAGCAAACAAGAAACAAGCTCAAGATACATTGCTTAAAGGATTACTGTACAGGTTATGGACCACACATGATTGGCATTCTGTTTAGTTTACGGGTAAAGTCTGTAGAGATGACTGGAAGTCTCCAACAAGTGTAATGAGCTTTTTAAAATAATGGAATCCTGTCCTTTAATACCCAAGGCTTATACATTATCTAGTCAAGTATTCTCTGCATGGCAACAACAGAAAGGCTTTCAATGTTGGCAATTCTTTAACAGTATGCTTATTAAAGCTTAGTTGCATCTTACAATCTCAGACAAGCTTACCTTATGGTCATTAAAGCATTGCTACTTAAAAACACAGAGCAACAGGCACTTTGAGTAATAAGCATAAATCAACAGTACAAAAATATGACAGAAACCAGACCATTCTGCAAAATCAAGGACAGATGAAAAGCCACTGTAGTACTTATGCAGTGTGTCCTCCCCATCCAAGGTAGATACAACTACTCCTTGCCTTGCTTGGACACATCCAGAGTCACTACATGGGGAGTGGGGTGCAACAAGCATGTCACAATTTGAAATCTCTCTGGCTGACTGTGATGGCCCTGACACATTTGTCATACCTCTCAACCTCAAGAGCAAGAAATCTGGACAAAGCCATACACAGAAGTGGGACAAAGGCCCAACAATAAGGACAATTTTTAAATATTGCTCTAATAAACTTAGAAAGATAATAGAATAGGTCTTGCATTAGTATGAATTTTCTGAAGGGTATAAAATCTGAAACTCAAATGTCTGTCATTTTCTAACTTCAGTCTTTAGTGATGTCACTAATTTGCCAAAAACACAATTTTATGAAAATGGACAAAACGTGATGCAAAAATATAAAATAGACACACAATACAGCTGCTACCTGTCAAAGAAGGGACACTTTAATATTAGTACTGCTACCTTGAGCAGCTGACAAAATATAAAAGAATCTACATGCATTTCAAGTAATCTATAACTTTGATTATTACAGTTATTTCTTAATTGTAAACCCTCCATGTTTTCTTCCAAAATTGCTATTTTGTGGAGGGATTATAAGGGGGAAGAGCAACATTTTGAGCCAAAAATTGGGGACAGTTGAGAGGTTGGCTATGCCTAATTCTATAAAGCAATTTATTTGCATGTACCTCTCAACCTGTTAATGCAGTAAATCTGAACAAGGCCAAATATATTGGGGCACATATAAACAGTACTAAAATTGCTCTTGTATAAATTGAGACAGTTGATAGAACAGCTCTTACTTTAACATGCATTTTTCTGAAGGTTATGAAGTCTGAAACTTAGAGTGACTTCTGGCAAATCATTTAGGAATTAAAACTACACATTTTATGAACAACAAACCAAAAATAAGAAGCAAAAATCTATTCATTCTTTGAAAATCTGGACAGTTGGGAGGTATAGTTCAGGTGGGCCTGTCTGAGTTTGCTGCCCTTCCCCCCCTGACAAAATAATGGTTGAATGGAGCCTCTGCAGCCATTCCAATGAACCATTATACTTGGCTATTTCACTCCATTTACCATAAACACTAATGTGCATACTGCTTTACTTCTATGATGAGTTGGACTTCATTTGAAAGTTTTATTTTGTATTTTACAGCACAAACACTAAGTCATCTGTTAAACAAAGCAATGCAGTCTCACAATGAAAACTTAGCATTAAAACTTCTCTGCCCTTGAAACTCACATTCATTGAAACAGCATTGAAACCCACATTCAAAGAAAATACATTTTGCCAGTGGCAGATAAAGATTAATTTTGGGCTGTTTTGAATCATAGGCTCCTTGCATATGAAACATACATGTGCTCTTTGATACACCTTCCTCATTGTACTAAAATTATATTCCTTGTACAATACAGTACACTTGTTACAGGGTGTTTTAAATTTGTTTTGAACATTTTTCCAGTAAGCAATGAAACAAACCATATGCACCCATAATGGCAAAACTGCCCAGTTGAGAACATTTATCATAAAAAAGTCTACTCAGACTTCCACAGTCCACCATTATTAGTAAATATACACAATTCTACAGTCCACCATTATTAGTAAATATGCACAATTCCACAGTCCACTATTATCAGTAAATATGCACAATTCCACAGTCCACCATTATCAGTAAATATGCACAATTCTACAGTCCACCTTTATCAGTAAATATGCACAATTCTACAGTCCATTATCAGTAAATATGCACAATCTCTGAAGTCAGTCATCTAAATAATTCCACATTAAAGAAATCTGTAACTAATGAAGCGGTTGCTGCTAGCAATCACCTTTATATTTCATGGTTTCATCGAAAAATAAAGTGTCTGTTGCCCCTCAGGAATAAATTGCCTATATTACATTAAAAAAATGATAAGCTAGTAATAATATTGCAAGAGGAAATGGATGGCAAACTGATAACGAACTCATAGTTAGTATTTTCACCAAGGAGAACATTCTCAGTACGGCACCATCTACCCCTTGTGGGAGTAGAACCCACAACCTTCTGCATCAAAAGCAAGTACACAGCCTGTTGTGCTATAGTATTAACTTGGCAAAGCACTAAACTTATATTCCCCTGCAGCTCTCAGTTCCTTGTAAAATCTACTCAATACTCAACTGCATCTCAACTTCAGCTCAAGAAAACTGGAAAAAGCCAAAATGTATTGGGGGGGGGGTCAAAAGCTCCAAAACAGGGACACATTAAACATTGCTTGTATAATCTTGGAAAGTTGCTAGAATAAAATGTTGTGTTGCCACCATATATTTTACTGCCAAGGTCCCTGAGCAAAAACAGTCAGAGTAACATACCACTCGCCACATCAGCTGCTTTGTAAAGAGAGGAAGACTGAAACTTAAATGGCTATCATTTAGTGAATTCAGTTCTCACCATAGCTGTCAACCTCTTAGTACAAAACACCTGGACAAACCCAGTAATGAGGGAATACAGCCCTCAAACATATTCAGTGAATTCAGTTCTTGCCATAGCTGTCAACCTTAGCACAAAAACCTGGACAAAGCCAATAATGGGGGAATACAGTCCCAAAAATAGGGACAAATTTAAAATATTCATCTTATAAACTTCAAAAATTGCTAAAAAAAAAAGGTTGTGCTACTATGTATTCTGAAGAACATGAAGTTGGAAATTCAAATGCCGGTCAATTTCACTGCGGACAGAACAAAAACAATTTTCAGCAGAGACGCAGGGATTAAAACTGCAGACTCATCTTTGTAAAATGGCAGGGCACCAGAGCAAATCCACACAAACACAGGCAGGAGATGCACACTCCACACAGAAGCCACCCCAACCAAGAATCAAACCAGAAAACCTATAGCTGTGAGGCAACAATACTACCACCGCACCATCAATTATGCAAGGAATTAAACAAATGCCTGTCAATTTTACTGCGGACAGAACAAAAACAATTTTCAGCAGAGACGCAGGGATTAATACTGCAGACACGTCTTTGTAAAATGGCAGGGCACCAGAGCAAATCCACACAAATACAGGGAGGAGATGCAGACAGAAGCCACCCCAACCAAGAATCAAACCAGAAAACCTATAGCTGTGAGGCAACAATACTATCACTGCACCATCAATTATGCAAGAAATTAAACATTCAGAAACCTGAAGTCTGAAATTCAAATGCCTGTCAATTTTACTGCGGACAGAACAAAAACAATTTTCAGCAGAGACGCAGGGATTAAAACTGCAGACACGTCTTTTTAAAATGGCAGGGCACCAGAGCAAATCCACACAAATACAGGGAGGAGATGCAGACAGAAGCCACCCCAACCAAGAATCAAACCAGAAAACCTATAGCTGTGAGCCAACAATACTATCACTGCACCATCAATTATGCAAGGAATTAAACATTCAGAAACCTGAAGTCTGAAATTCAAATGCCTGTCAATTTTACTGCGGACAGAACAAAAACAATTTTCAGCAGAGACGAGGGATTAAAACTGCAGACACATCTTTGTAAAATGGCAGGGCACCAGAGCAAATCCACACAAACACAGGCAGGAGATGCAGACTCCACACAGAAGCCACCCCAACCAAGAATCAAACCAGAAAACCTATAGCTGTGAGGCAACAATACTACCACCGCACCATCAATTATGCAAGGAATTAAACATTCAGAAACCTGAAGTCTGAAATTCAAATGCCTGTCAATTTTACTGCGGACAGAACAAAACCAATTTTCAGCAGGGATTAAAACTGCAGACACGTCTTTGTAAAATGGCAAGGCACCAGGGCAAATCCACACAAACACATGGAGGAGATGCAGACTCCACACAGAAGCTACCCCAACCAAGAATCAAACCAGAAAACCTATAGCTGTGAGGCAACAATACTACCACTGCACCATCAAATATGCAAGGAATTAAACATTCAGAAACCCTTAAGTCTGAAATTCAAATGCCTGTCAGTTTTATTTAACATTTTTTAATCAGGACAGTCTGACTTGGAACAAATAAACAATTTTCAGCAGAGGCCCAGGAAGAAATAATGCAGACATGTCTTTGTAACATGGGAGGACACAAAAGCAAACCCACACAAACACAGGGAGAAGATACAGACCCCACAAAGAAGGAACCCCAGCCAAGAATCAAACCCAAGAACCTGCAGCTGTGAGGCAACAATGCTACTACTACACCATCAAATATCAAGCATTGCAGCATTTACAAACCACAGATATTATGAGGAACAGATCAGATCGAATATGAGGCAAAAATCTGAAATTTTTTTACAAATGGTGGTGGGTAGGGAACTCAAGTCTTTAACACCTGCATACAGGGTACAGGGTTCAAGCCTGAGGTATTCCCTACCACACCACCATAAGCACCTGGGGCATTTTCACACACACACACACACACATGTAAAGCATAAACACCATACACAAACTCCAGAAAGGTAAAACGCACCATACACATTGTAAATTAAAGGTAAAAAGCACCATACACACACAAATAAACATTGTAAATTAAAAAGCACCTTACCTGAATATATCCAGCTAACGTACATCCTTCCCGCGCAATACTGAAAGACCCGCGAGATCCTAATGCTCCTGCCCAATGAGATCCTAATGCTCCTTCCCGACGAGATCTCTAATGCTCCTTCCCGAGTCCTGCTGCTGCTCTTGCAGTCCGGACGCGACCCATAATCCTGGCGAGTCTGTGCACTGTAAAAGTGCACAGACGTCTCCTTGTGTCCCCCTATGGGGACTGCCAGACTGCCTTGAGCATGCGCATAGACTGACAGTAGTTGGGACTACTGCGCATGCGCGAAGTCAGCGAATTTCAAAACATATATATTTTTTTATTTTTCATTTTTCTTTCTATTTTTTATTTTGAGGGGGCTGCAGTCCGGCAGCCCGATGCCATGAGCTGCCCCTGGCTGAAAATGAAATTGATGAGAATTATTGGTAAAGGTTGTGGCAGAGCCTGGGATGCTAGGGGATAGCTGGTTGGCTAGGGATTGTATGGTTTCAGTGAAAAAAGTATTAAATGAGTCAGCTATTTGGATGGGATTGTTGTGATCAGAGCCAGAGGGAGAGGGAGTACTTGAGCATCCAGGGTGTAGGAGGTTATTGATACCTCGCCAGAATTTTTGGGGATTATTTTGGTTGGTTTGTTGTAGTTGGTAGTAGTAGTTTCTTTTATCGGCTAATATGGCTTTTTTTGTTTCATTTCTAAACTTTCTGAATTGCAGGTCGTCTGAGGAGCTTTTTGTTGAGCGCCATTTGGCCCATTGTTTATTTCTTTGGAGGATTTTTTGTTTGGTCGTTTTGGTGAGCCATGGTGCCAGTTTGGTTCTAATTCTAACTTTGCGTAATGGGGCATGGCTGTCTAAAATGGTTAGAAATTTAGAGTTAAAGTATTTCACGGCATTATCTATTGGGAGGTATTTCAGGGGTGACCAGTCACAGGTGACTAGTTCAGCTTGAAAGTGAGCAGGGTTAAAATTTTTGGTGGTGTGAATAGTTCTACAGATGGCAGAGTTTGCAGGATTCAAACTCCTATCTAATTAGGTTATGATACTAGAGAAATACGCATTAACATGACGCGCTATATGCTCTACTGGGGGTTTTCATTTCCAATGCTATATTTGTAGGATGCTGACATCATGAGACTTGCCAAAGAGGAATTTAACACTTTTAGGGTGTTTGCCTAGTCTACAAAAAGGGCAATACTCTCCAAGGAAATCACACAGTCACACACACACACCCAGCAATTACAGGATTCAAACCCCTACGTAACTATGTTATGATACTGGAGAGATACACATTAACACAATGCGCTATGTGCTTTACTGAGGTATTTCATTTACACTGCTGTATTTGTGGGATGCTGACATCATCAGACTAGACATGGTAATGTGTGTGCACGTAGATTTATGCAATCCCAGGACTGAGACATGGGGGACAGCAGGTGTTACCAGCTTGAACAGGACTCCACAAATCTTACCTTGTGTGATCTATCTGTGGCCCAGTTGCCAATCCATCCGATGACAATACATATTTATGTACAGGTTATTGATTTTTGTGGATACGACATGTGTCTGGGATGTTGGAAAAGGCCTTTTCAAGGTGTATGTGGGACATGTGTAGCTCATTTAATTCATGTATGTCCTGGGTGGCTGCCTTGCAAACAGTCTAGCAGGTTTGGGAAACACGATCTGCCCATGACCAGTCCAAAGTTGGTAGGGTTGTGTTTTTATAGGCTTCCAATAGCTCTGTTTCTGACTTCAATCCTGATGGACTCCATGGCCTTGCAGATCAGACTTCATCGGCTTATAAGACTATAGTTCCCATGGTCTGTTCTGCACCAACACTTGTGGGGTGTGCCATATGTTGCTGTAACCCATTCAACAGTTTCATATCCTGTAGAGAGATTGAGGCTCAACAGACTGTTCAGGTGCAGGGTGTGTTTGTTCTGCAGTTCACTTATGACACATATAGGGAAACAATGTAATACAACTGATGCCATGTTTTCAGCTTTGGAAGGAGTTGTTTACCCATTCTACATGTGATATCTCCTGGTATGATGATAGGGCCTTTTGTCAGTGGGAGGTGGGTATGTTTGTATGGGCCTGTCTGACAGGATGTTGGCATTGTCAGTCATTTACAGTTGGCCCTGACTCAGGACATATATGAGTGTACATTGCTATTTATGACATAGCTGAGGGTAGTGTCATGGTTCTGTATGGACTCCTTTGCAGATAATCTTTCCATGACCTGGATTGGATAATGTTTGCAGTGCACATTGTTTATTGATGATACTGATTTCAGTTTTTTTTTTCTTTGCTTTTCAACTTTCTATGACCAACCGAAGTATCTGTAGTACATATATGATTATGACAAGGTTCCAATATATTATGTATGTGTCTGTTGTCATATCACTGTGTGCACAAGTCAGGATTGGTGAATTGTGAGAGGTTCCTGGGTTTACACATGCAACTGCCTGATATGTATGGCCCACTGCTGTACTCACACATGGCCTAAGTGTGTGAGCATGCCCAGTTTGGCCTTTCAGTATGTTGTTGCCTGACATTTGCCTCATTTATTCAAGTGTGTGAGCATGCCCAGTGTGACCATTCAGTATGTTGCTATGTGAAGTCCACTACATTTGTTGATGTGTGTGAACACACCCAATATTAGCATTTATACTATACGTGTGTTGTAAATCGAGTTGTATTTTTAATGCAGGGCTCACCTTTGTGTCATAACTCTACAGCGATTATGCTGTGCCTGCAGGGTTTCCAGGAGACACTTTGCATAGACTTATCAACATTTATTCCTACAGACTGACCAGTAAAATGCTGTCATGGTTTAGTGGTTCAGTACTGTGACTATAGTGCGCAGTATCCTTGGTTCGAGGACTGTCACTGCTTCATATTTTCATACTGGGCAGACCAGACTGCTTAAGGAACAGTAAAGCAAATATGACCATGTTTACCTGCTTTTACTCAACTATGCCCAACTTTGACCAAACTTGCACAACATTGCTCAATGTTAACCAACATTGCTGAACGCTGCCCAATATTGTTCAACATTGCCCAAAGTTGTGCTACTTAGTGTGTGCAATTTTGTTTACATATACTAAATAGTGGTAAAAGCTGTTTAGCACTGCTTTATATTGCTTAACACATGGCAATCATGCCTCAGGTGGTGCTGCAGGGCTGCCTATGTCGGATGCACATATTACACTCCCTATACATGTTTGATAACAGGTAGTGTCAAGTTAGGCATCCCTTTTACTATATGTGTGAGTCAGAGAGAGGTATAATTTCCAGGGTTCCTACTGAGCCAGTGTATATGCTATGCGTTGCCTCTTTGCCAAGGCCAAAGCATACTGGGCACACCTCCTTCTGCCTACTGGGGCAGGCTCAGGTTGTTCCTTCTCCGAGTCACGCGCTGCCTTTAATGGCCTTGGCAATGGTGGGGGGCTGTTTGGCTCAGCCCTATGCTGCTCCTGCTGCAGCTGTTTTCACAGGATCATATTATGTAGCATAGCACACACCATGACTATTTGGGCACATGTAGTTGGTGAGTACTGCAAGGCTCCACCAGATGTGTCCAGGCACCGGAACCATGACTTGAGCAGCCCAAACACATACTCGATTGCATTCCAACATCCTTACACTTGCTTACTCCGGCTTAAATGCGCGCACACAGGCGCACATGCATGCACACAGTCTTACTCAGTTTTACAGGTGTGCACACACGCGCATACATGGTGCAGGCACTTCTACAAGAAACTTTAGTGTTGTCCACGGCATACACCTTCTATTTCTTGCCTTTAGCTGGGGTACCTGTTGACACGCCTCTTCCAGTGATGGGTAACTGACAGCAAACACATGCCACTCTGCTCCAATGAGCTTACATTCTTTCATACATACCCCCTTCATGATGTCACCTATCTTCTACTATGATACTCCCCTTATCCTACTCTTACAGTCCACGGACTTTGCTCATTTGCCATGTGAAATTGGGATTCACTATCCTTACCCTCATTTGCATAACAGTGCCTACTAATACTTGGTTACATCTCTTAAACTGAGCTTCCACCCTTAGCAACCTCTACTCAGTAGCCATGTTGACTTCAGCCTGCCATTCACTTGCATGGCAGATGTATATTTATCATGAAATGCCTATTTTTGGCTTTTAATTTATTTTTTCTTTGAGTTTTTACAGTGCAGCACGTTTGCATGGTGCTGCACTATGCTTAAACTTTGGAGATCGAGGTAAACAAAAATATTATTAATTTTTTTTTTTGCAACGGGTAGAATTGCCAATGGCCATATATTTGGCCATTGGCATGCTTCCTTAACTGGATGCATCCTTTATTTGGAAATGTCATGGCTCCGTTTTGCTATTTGCAGAACGGTACTCAGTTGCAACCGAGTACATTTCTGCACATAACACTACTCTTACTCGGACAGGTTAGGGTCTCCTGGATCACAAATTTCCCTCATTTGCATAACTTTCTGCAGCAAATGAGGTAATTTGCATATCCTAGCCCTGTCCGTGTAAGAGGAGTTTTAGGAGCTCTCTTGCATGCCCCTGCCAGCTGTTCCTGGATCGCTCAGCAGACATGTTGGCTGCATGGAGTCTTACTCTACTCTTAGACTCCGTGCAAGCCTTCGTGAATCCGGCCCGTAGTCTTGATTACCAGCTTTGTTTCATAAGGTATTTTATCCTTGGATAAGATGCATTAAAACATGCAAATACATGTATAAGTGGGAGCTTACATCTTCATCTTCTTCTGTATAAGTTCTGCTTACAGACAATGACATTAATAAATATAAAACTGAATCACCTAGGACACTATGGGTCAGTCATACCTGTGAAACTTTTTTGCTTGGAAGTTATCATTTGCAGAATAAAACACAAGAGAGAAATCAGATAGCTGAAATGTTGTTTGTAAATGTTTAATTATAAATGTCTTACTTCTGTTGCATATAAGAAGAAGGAGGGTCTATGTTTTGGATCTATATCACATCTTTCTGTCTTGTGTGCTCCACACTGACAGAATATAAGAGAAATCCCCATCCTCTTGTCCTGGATGTTGCCATTTTGCATATCTGTGTACTCGTTTACAGGTATTCAAAACTAAATTCACAGATAGCCTGAAATTAACAAAAATGTTCATTTAACCTAATGACTTTGCAATAATTAAAGGTGTATTGTGTACCATACATAATATATAGGATTATGAGCGAGTCTTCAATCGTAACCACAGTATTATCTGTTCAAGACATGAGTGCCAAGAAATTCTTTGTGACGTGTATCTTGGCATCCATATCAAAATATATAATTTAGGATTACAACTGGAGACCCAGTCTTAGTTCTTTGTAGTGCATGGAGCTTCATCTGCTACAGAAAAAAATGTGCTACTTGTTTTACCAGCTATCAAAGCCAGAAAGCCCTTAGCAAATGCTGTGAAAATGATAGAGTGACACATTGTCTTATATTAGAGTAAGAAAGTCAGAAATTAAGAAAGGCAGGGAAGATTACTAACGCAGGCAGAAAGAAATCTGTTTTAATCCCGTCACTATTTGCTGGCCAGTACTGGCAGATTTTACTGTCTAGTGCTACACCTGCTCTTAACAACTTAACTCATTACATTCGAGTGACACCTCCAGGTGCATCTGCAGTTACCTCCTACTGCACCTCTAGGCATCACATTTTGCTTGGTCATATTTGTATTAATAATTACAAAATCATGCTACATACAAAGTATCAGAATATTTTATCTTGAAGCATACATGATGGCAAACACCATTGTATTCATATTTGATCTCTGTCAATGAGTATTTGTTAGAACTGCATGGTGATAATTTCATTTTTTAAAGGCTCAAACCGCACCCACTGGGAGTGAAAGGTGCACACTCAACAGAGCTGTACTGAAGGGAATGAGTTAAGCCGCGGTGCTTAACAGTTGTTAAGATTGAGTCTCACAGTACAGAGGTATTTAACTGGTTTGTCTTTTTCATGGTACCGGAGGATAATCACAATGGTCTATGCACTGCATGTTGTTTGTATTCAGACAATAAATGTAGAAAATGTGGAGCCTTACATTTGGTTAGAAAATTTTAATTGCAAGTATTAGGTTAAAATAGTAAGGTATTAAATGTATTAACAACTATAGATGTTTGAATACCAATGAACAATAACTTAGATTCCAATACCTGCCATGAAGAGGTTTTAGGTCATGTTAATAGAGTTTTATAATAGATGTCTTCCAGTATTTAATCCATGGATGATAAGGTTTTAGTTCCTGGTATGTATCACCAGTCAGGTATAAACTAAATTATGGTTTCAAAGTATGGGACTCCTTGCAATGAGTACATAAAATAGATAATCCTAAGATGTGCCTCTAAATTAATAGCATGTTTTGTGCAAAAACTGATAATGACAAGCTGGCTGACCTCTAGCTTGTCTTCTTTTGCATATTAGGACAAATCCCAGGATAGAGGAGTGATTTGATTTCTAGTCATCAGATGCTTTCTAATATAAGGGCCACGGTGGTGCAGTGGTTAGCATTGTCACCTCACAGCAAGAGGTTCTCCCGTTTGATTCTCGGCTGGAGCGCCTTCTGTGTGGAGTCTGCATGTCCTCCCCGCAGTCAAATGACATCTAAAGAGATGCAGGTAGGTGTGTGATTGAATGGGTGTGCCTTCTTTGAAGGTTGGGTATCAGGCTGGCAACTCAGCACCATAAAAATCAACTGCCAATCATTAGTGGATCAGAGTTCTGCTGTGGCGACCCCTAACCGGGATAAGCTGAAAGACATACAGATGTTTTCTAATATACTGGGATTACAATGGAGTGGATCTTGACTACTCCAAACCAGGCACCATATTTCTTGGGTTTTAGCAGACTGGTGAAATGCTTAGAAAAACAATACTGTAATGAGTTTCAGACTAAATTTAAACAACCACAAAGGTGACATAAAGATATGGTTGATTCTACACTGTGATGGCCTGCAGAATAAAGATGTTTGGTATGCATAGCTTGAGCCTTCTTTTCGGTGCCTATTTCTTAAAGGACCCTTCAGGTTATTACCTTCTCTGTTTCATGGGAAAATCTTCTTTTCCTTTAGCTCTGCCAGTGCACTAAATAACTTTTGCAGGTATTTAAGTAATCAGCTGTTTTAAGTCCTTTATCTACCTACAACACACTTGCACCCACTTAAATTTACTGGTGGAAGATTACACTACAGTATGCCCTTCCCCAAGTCAGGTAGATCTCATTTCCTTACTACCTCATTGTGTTTGCAGCAGCTTGGATTAGGAGCTCAGAAAACAACATATCTGAGACAAGACTGTTTTCAAGAATAATACAGCTTTTTATTTAAAATTGTTACAGTTCCATATTTTTTTTTTCTTTTTTGTATCTGTTGGTTTTCTTACTGATTTTCTTTCATCCATATTCCAGCAGTAATTTGGTGTTGTCCTTTTACTTCAGACTGTTTTGGTGTTATCATCTGATGGTGGTTCTTAAATTTGAATTAAACTGCTTCACTTGCATATTTTAATGTGCATGTAAACTGTTAACTATTTGCCTCCAGATGTTTTTGTAGTTATTAGTTAAACATTATATACATCTGTTTGTCCCAGAGTAACTTCTGTATTTTGTGGACTCAAAATAAACATTTTATGTCTGTTTTTGCTACTAGCAGTGCAATACTAGTCATGACTAAACACATTGATAACCTTCTCTTCCTGGTAACACACTTCCTTTAAGCCTGTCTATCCTTCTTCCAAATACATTAATACTTTCCCAACAGTAGATAAAAATCACTATAAAAAGTACCCGTTTCTCAACTTTATTCACATTTACATAGAACATAAATCTTGTTTGTTGATAAGGCTAGCAGAGCACACCTGCCTAGTCTATATTTTACTTTGTTTCCCCTTCATGTTGTATACCTTTCTGCCATCAGTAAAAAAGATAAATATTCCTTCTAAGCATTCAGCTGGTAACTTAAGAAAGCATTTAGAAAGATCACTCCATAAGGAGTTTCAGTGCTACAATATTGATCATCATCATCTGCCATCTTTTTTTCTAAGTTAATTAACTACACACCACGCTTTCCTGTTGTTAAGACAATGTTTTATCAATGTAGTGGCCCTAGGTCCCACAAGTTAGTCTCTTTATTGGATACCATGTTAGATGCCTTGCTATTTTTTACATCTGTCACCACTTTCAGATCTCATGCCTTGGTTACCCTGTGAAAGGAATCTAGCAGATATTTTTGGCAGCACTTTCCTGTTGTGAATCAATGATCACTAGGGCCATGTGCCTCACCTGCTTACAGATATTCTACAAATGATTACTATCAGCAGTGATTTTATGATTTTCCATCCAGCTGAGGTCAGACTGCCAGGTTGATATCTTCCACCCTTTGCTTTGTTGTAAAGTAGAATTAGGTTTGCCTTTTAATTTTAGGAACCTCACCCTCAGTGCCATGTTGTCAATAAAGTTGCTTAGTGATATTGCTAGTTGTTGTCAGAGATCTTTACGTGTTCTGTTGTGAAACCTCTCAGGATTCTTTACCTTGCACAGCTTTAACTTGTAAGGGTTTCTTTTTTAGACTCTTTCTATTTTCAGTTGCCTGGAACAACAGTATCTTACCCTTTTTTTTACTGCTGTCCTAGGCAAATCTACTGCCTTTCATTCTTTTTCTTTTTTTTTTTTTTTTGATCCCCTCAGACCTTATTTTTACAGGACCACTCCCCAGCACCCAATGTCCACACCAGGTCTACCAGCTACTCTCCAACCCTCCTGTGCTTACTCTATTATCTCTGGAGCTAGTTGTGGATCCTGAGGATTCTCTGGGGGCTCAGCTCATCTCTGTTTCCATCAAGGTGAGTTTTTTTTTTTTTTTATAACCTACTCAATCCCTTTCCCCCCACATTTTTATCCAAATGATTGTTCTTCCTTTGTTCATTGATTATAAATGGGGGCAACTCCCCTCTTTGGACCATGCCTTCTGTTAGGGAGCATACCAAGAAGTATCCTTCCACCTTGGATGGGTATGCCCAAGCTGCTAATTGAACATGGATTATCTGGGCCATAGTCAGGGCTTTATCCCTCTAAACCACAGGAACAGCCACATCCACTGCCTTTCAAAGTGAATATCCATTTTCTTCCTATCTTTTTGTAAATACTGTGAAAAAGCTGTCATATAACAGTTTTTCTTTCTTTTCACCATTTTACTATTCATAAACCATACAATTTTATTGAACTTTAAAAATTTCTGTCCCTCTGTTTGCCATTTTTTGCTGTCTATGATTTTTTTCTGCCTTGAACTGTTTTTTTTTTTCCTGTGTGAACCTTTTTTTTCTTCTGTCTGTCTTTAATGCTTATTTCTGTTCTACTTACCATACATTCCTGTGGTTCCTTCAACTTCTTAAATGCTGTTTCCCCCTACCTTCAGACCACTTCTTTTTAAAACCATATTGCTTTTCCTTTATCTTACATTTTGTGTTTAGTTCCATGTAAAGGTATGTGGCTTCATTTATGGATGGTTATATTGTATCTGTCTTTTTCCTACATGCCATTTTTATACTTATTAGTTATAGCCTTGAATTAGTGACCAGTTTGGAAGACCTAAGAAGTCCATTTGACTGTCTTGCACCTACATTAAATCTGGTGATCCACAGTGCATGGTGAACAGTTGGCCCCATGGGGAAGCCTGCTCTCAAGTCTGAGATCTTAGTGCCCTGTTCATCTGACCACACCAGGTCCACTGCTGCCTTTTTCTTTAGTTGAGTCCAGAACTACCTGATGAAATCCAGTACAGCATCAAGAGTGATGTAGTTCTTATGTGTGGCAGCAATCAAGTTGTTGTAGCTTATATGTGACATGTAAAGTCCCTCATCAACAACTGCTCTCTATTCCTCACTATTCTGAAGATGAGATGTACCATTTTCTTATGTTTTTCTTATCATTTAAGAAATGTTGAGTAAACTACTTTTGCATGCGTTTTACTCTCATTTCCAAACTCCATTGAAAGCCTCTGTACCTCATCCCATCCTTGGTTACTTGCGTGTTCTGTTGCCTTTATCTATTTTCACTTCTTCACTTCTTTGTATTTTGGCTACCTTGTCCCTCTGATACATTGCATACTTCCTTGTGCTCCCTTGTAACAAATGCACACTGCGTACATGGCTTCTGTTATGTAAATGCACTCTGTGTATGGTGCTTCTGTTACTGTTTTACTCTGCAGATATTCTTTTTATATCAGTGATACTAGCGCAGATAACTTTTTGATTAGACAATGAACGCTGGGTGCTGACTACCTTCAGTTTTCCTACGGACCTGCTCTTTTTTACTTTTCAGCTTATCGTTGCATGTAGTGTCGTCATCTTTTTCTGCATTAACTGCTTTCCTTCTTCTCCTTACTCCACTGGCTGATCTGATAATCTAATTACAGTAATTTCACAGGGGATACCATGGTTTCAGTGATGTTTTGCTAAGCTTTCTGTATTACTGGTTTACATTTTTACTGATGAGACATTTATTTTTGTCACACAGGAGTGTTCTTCCTTTGCACACAAGTGCAGGCCTCCATGCCGATGCAGTTCTATATTTTTCAAGTGGAATCTCACTCTCCAATTTCATAGTTTCAGTTTTCCGCAAGTGCTGCACCTTTCATCTCTAACAAAGGTGATACAGTCATCAATTGTTTGTTTACCGAGATGAAAGACTTCTCCAAAAATGATCATAGTTCGATCGTGGCCAGAGTAAATGACAAACAAATGCAAAATATCTTCAGTAATTAAGACACACTGCTCAAATAATAGTGAGTACAACGATATCAAATGAACATAATTATGTATGCATAGTAATGGGAGGAAGATATGCTGTAAATTGCTCATTGTTGTGCACTGAGTATAAATATAACAACTCCAGTACCCAGAGTTCAATCCTTGCTTTCGTCCTGTGGCCTGTGTCATGGCTAAAGGTTGCATGGTGAGTAGCTCCCTTAGCTGGTTAACAAAACTGAATAAATAAAGAAATAAAATAAAATAAAATAAAAACATTGCATCAGTCCAGGAAAGAATAACAACACAAACATATGTGAAACTGTGTATCCCTAATCAGCAGGGGCTTCATAGCTATAATTAAAACTGGAACTGGTAAATAATAAACTTGTGAAGTTAAGAAATGTGTTACAAAGTCCATAAAGAGATTAGTAATATCAGTCTAGAGATAATAAATAATAATAACCTCATGCCTAGTCTTTGTGCAAGAATTCTAAAGTCCATTTTTGTTTCAGAGATAAAATACATTCTTTATATTGCACTTCCTATATACTAGTAAGTAAATCATACAAAGGAAGCAGTATATTGCACCTTCAAGTTATATTATACTAAACAAGAGAGGCAGAAATTGTGTCAGATACAAGGTGAGCAACTTGACAGTATGAGACACAGAGATTGAAAGGAATAAGTATCTAGCTCACTATTATAGAAAATGTCAGCAACCCCCCCCCCCGAAAAAAAACAAAATTAAAAAAAAAAAAAAAACAGAAGGGGCAGTAAAGTTAGGTAATGGTGCAGCAAAATTATGTCATATTACTCCTTATTACATCACTTTCTAGCCAGTTGTCACAGTTGTCCGTCTATCTACACACTTTTTCTCATGTTTTGCTGCTCCAGAACATGTTACTTATCTGTAAATATTTAATATCCATGCTATATCATCTATTTTTCCTCTGTCCTAGGGTTCATATAATGTGCTCCCATGTTTTCTTCTTGTACAGTTTGTTATACACACTGAATCGCTATTATGCCATTTTTAACTGCTCAACTCTGTCATCATCCTTCAAAGTGGTTGATTCAGGAAATGAATGCACTACATGGGCTGTGCCCTTGGCTTTGCCCTCAAGATCAACACATACAAGCCATGGGTAAACCCAGCATTATCCACATCCAGTAATGGATTATTGCTAAAAGGCAGCATTACAGAGCTAAAGAGGAATTTCACTGATAATGCTAGTGCTGTATCCTGAAATTAACCATCAAAAAAAATCTCTAAAAAGGATGAGGTCAAGGTAAGCCTACAAAACTAGTGCTCCAGTGGAGAAGAGTTACAAAGAATACTTTGTAAAGGTTTAACCTACTTGTGCACCCCCACACAGATGTTTTTGAACAATTCTTAGTGTAACGTCCTGGAAGTCTGTTTTCATTACTGCACAATGCTGTACTGACATAGTTTGCTCAGGTGATAAAAGTTAAGGAATCCAGAATGTAAAATGTATATGAAATGCCTAAACAAATAGTTCTACTGCTACTAAACAAACAGCTTCTTACTGACTGTTATTTAAAAAATGTTTTGTTTGAAAAATGCTTCGTTATTTTGGCTTTCTGTATAGAACTAATGAGCTATGAACTCTGTGGTTAATCATAACAGTTAAACTATGCTCTTTCAAATGAGCTATCACATCAGAAATATTATGTAGCTAGTCCAAAAATAAAAAATAAAAAACAATATGATAAGAACTAATGCATGCCAGTACTGAAGGTAGATATATCCAAGTGAAGAAAAATGATTAACAGCCAGGACAACACAAAATTATTGGGAGGTCAAATGAATTAAGTATTTTCAATTATGTAAGTTTTATAACCAATGTAGTTATTTTGCAGTTGTTGCTTCATATGCCTCAGAAGTCTGGGGCCAGGTGCGCCCGAACCATAGGTTGAATGAGGGGGTGGTTGAGCCCCATACTACACAGAGACACACACACACACACTTTTCAGTCTCATGGTCTCATGAACTTTAACCTTGGCTGACTCATCAGTTTAAAAAAAGCACTCATTCAAGTACATTTGCAGAAAATAAATAAACAAGCATGATTTTAATAAAACAAGCTCTGCTACAGTAATTGAATTTATGTTTTGTGATTTAGCAAAAAAGAAAAGACAAAAACATGCATAATTTCTCCCATCTGTATCTGCACCTTACTGGCTGCCATGTACTGCCGTACACAGAAGCAGATGCAGCCACCATGACTTGTCACAAAGAAAGAAAGAAAAAAAAGAAAATGAAATAAATGCTGTCTGTTGCCTTGTTTACCCATGTTACAGCAGCAAGTTTTACATGGAAAAATCATGCCTCTCGGCTGCCTGTGCTTCTTCCAGGACATTCCTGATTTTTCCAATTTTTTCTCCCTGTATGCTCCTTGCAAATTTTTTCATTTTCTGCAAGTCACTGATGATTACATGCCAGTCATTAGACTTTCATACTTATCACTGTTCAAAAATGCATGTGGAAAATTAAGTCAAAGGTATTAGGAGGCATGGAGTCTTCAAAAGAAGGTCATCATAATCCTGACTTCAATGCTTGTGTGTCTGTGTATGTGTGTGTGTGTGTGTGTGTGTGTGTGTGTGTGTGTGTGTGTGTGTGTGTGTGTGTGTGTGTGTGGTTGTGAGTGTGTGCGTATGTGTGGGTGTGAGTGTGTATGAGTGCAAATGTGCACATGTGTGTAGTTACATGCAAGTGCATATGTGGGAGCAAGACTGTAGCTGGCTCGACCACAGTCCTGTACTGATACATTGAGTTATTGCCCACCCTTTCAGCTCTTGAAGTGAATAGCAAACAAACAAAACATAAAACATCCACTCCTTCTATTAGCATACTAACCAGATAGCCAGATACACAACATCCCCCTCCTGCCACAACCAATCAGGTCCTGTTTCTATGCTCTGCCGCAACCCTCCTTCCTCTCATTTTACTAACAAAACGAAACAAAAAACGAATGTGCATGGTGGCCATAAGTGGTAGAATTCAAACTTCTGCATTCAAGGACTACAGCTGCTACCAACGAGTAGCACAGCAAACATTGGGATGCACTTTTTAAAGGTCCCAATCCATCGAGGCCCTTATTGCAAGAACCCAACTTCAGTGCTTTTACCCTAAAAGATCGTTACCTGCTTCAAAACGCCATCAAACCCATCATGTGGATTTTTGTATGTTTTAAGTATATGAGTATTTTCTGCTGCAGAGTTCTTTTTTCCTAATGATGTGTCATGTGTGTGTGTGTGTGTGTGTGTGTGTGTGTGTGTGTGTGTGTGTGTGTGTGTGTGTGTGTGTGTGTGTGTGTGTGTGTGTGTGCGTGCATGTGTGCCTGTGTGTATGTGTGTGTGATACAGGATTATCACACTGAAATGTGGGTACGGCTTTGTGAAATATCCATACAGTGATCCTGTATATTTTGCCTGCTCAGATAGGCTACATGTGTTTCTCTCTGAGATCCATCATACTGTGTAGTAGCTTATAAGTGTAGAAAATGCAAGACAAATTGCACTTTCTCTCATCTGTTAATTGCCGGAGGGGGCAACAGTCCAGAATCTGCACAAAGCAGGGTACCTTCCCTCATCAAATAAACACAACAAATGCCAGTAATCCAGTAAAATGAAGGTTTAATAAACAGACAAAACTGTAGTGCCTTGGCTCACAAGCCTTCTAGGCTGATGGTTCAGTAACAATCAGGCGCCAAACATCGCCACCTTGTGGTGGAGTCTCACTTCTGTTTTACTTGTACTATGGTGATTGCACTGCTTCCTCATGTCTGAATGCATATGTGTGTGTGTGTTTGGTGTGTTTGTGTGTTTGCATGTGTGTGGGTGTCTGAAGACCATTTTGAGTTGGAAAAATATATTAAATACACAACACAGAAATATGCATATACTTAAAAAACACAAAAATACACATGATGGGGTTGATGGTGTTTTGAAGCAAGTCGCAATCTTTTAGAAGAAAAGCACTGATGTTAGGTTCTTGCAGTAAAGACCTTGATGGTTTGGGACCTTAAAAGTGCATTCTAATGTCTGCTGTGCTGCTCATTGGTAGCACTTGCAGTCCTTGAATACTGAAGTTTCACTTCTACCACACATGGTCACCGTGCGCATTCTTTTTACACTTAATGTGTAATATTTTCAGCTGCTCAGTCAAATAACTATTAGAGGTATTTTTAGATTTACAGTGCTCTTTATAAGCAAGCTATATACATGTTGTTAGAGGCAATCATTTAGATGTTTATAGACAAAACATGGCAAGATAAATCCCCCTATTTTTCTAACAGATGCTTGTAGAGTATAAAGAGTATGCCTGGCTACACTCTTAGTAACATAGCACTTATGCATGTTCTTTCCCTATCTTTATGGATTTTCACCAGGTAATCCAGTTTTCTCTCCCTCTCAAAAACATGCTGGTCGATTAGTTTACACTAAATTGTCCATATATAGTGTATTTTCCCTCTTGTTCTGGGGGGGGGGAGCGTGTCATGGATGAAAAGGGCCCAAAATAGATTGTTACCCAATTAACGTATCAATACTTTATTAACAACAACAACAACAATAGTAATAACAAAACATCACAAGTAAGTACAACTATAGACACCGTCATCTTCTTAGCTGGCTCACTTTCACCCCTTTTCACTTCAATTATCTGTTTAAAGTAGGAAAATCGGGGCTATTATGCTACGCCATACCTCTCAACCGTCCAGATTTTTGCCTCCAATTTTTGGTCAGTTCCTCAGAAAATTTGTGATTTTTAGGAAAATGAGAGAAATTAAGTCAGTAAAACTCATTAAATAATGACAAGACATTTGAGTTTCAGACTTCATATCCTTCAGAAAATGCATGCTAGCACAAAACTTGCTAGTCTACCAACTTTCTATGCTTGTAAGAGTGATACTTAAAATGTGTTCTTATTTTTGGGCCTTTGTCCCCCCTCCCCCCGTTATTTTTGTCTTTGTCTAGATTTCCACAGCTAAGAGATTGAGAGGTATGTGCTGGTCAAATACTACCCCCTTGAATCAATACATTATGGCTCACTTGTAAAGCTAGCCAAATCAATGATTAGAGATAAGTAGGGCTATTTAAGAGGACAATGCTTTACTGCCTGATCTGTTGCTATATGGTGTCATGCTGGTTTGTACATGTTTGTGTTGTAGGTGGTGGGTCACTGTGTAACCTCAGCTGCTTCCGATACCCAAATAATGCATCTATACATCACTCTGGTTTGTATTATTGGTCTCATAAAATAGATCAAAATCCTATTAACCCTGAAATGAGACAACTGTTTTTTTTAGTGATTCACTCGGTCATTTTCATGATGTATAGGTCATATGAGTGATTTTTAGAGTTCCTTAATGTGGCTGTGTCATTGTAAGAGGCTAGTACTACCTAAAAACACATTCTGTTGAAGTTAATAAATCCAGTATTGTGTTTAGCATGCATTCAATGTCACTCTCAATATTTTAAGCAAAATTTAAGCTGTCTAATACTAAATCATATTGTGCCATAAGCAAAGCCTTTTGTAAGTGTAAAACAACACACTTATCCATGTTATTAATTATATCTTTCACTTGTAGACTATGACATGAAAAGATATGCAATTATCCTGTGTGTCTTGTGTATGTATGTGTTTTTTTTGTGTGTGTGTGTGTGTGTGTGTGTTCAACAGACACCCACTCACACGATTTGATATATTCGTAATTCTGAATATGCCAATGAATTGCAGTTATGACATGGAATATCCTAAACTGTGTGGAATTACATGCACAAGTATATGTATAAATGATAGGTTCATAGGTTCAAACTAGGCTATCTGCCCTAGGGCATGTATAAGCCTAGTCGGAGTGTATTTGGCTTTCGCCACCCATTTTAAATTAATTTTGCTATGCCCTTTTTCGAGGTTAGTATACTGTGCCTCTGTCTAACAGTGACACAGAAGTGATACCCGGGGTAAACCTATGATCTCCCATCCACTCATCAGATTCATTGCTGGTAGTAACCTGGGTTCAGAGGTGTCCTCCTGCCAAACTCATTTTACTTTAGCACATGCATGTTTAAAGTACACATACTAAAATGCATACTTCAGAACTGTCTTTATTTTACAGAATGAGCACCACCATCCTAATTTCTGTTTCACTTTTCATTTCACTTCGAACACACACTACGATGCCTAAAGACGTTTCACTTCAAAAATCCATTTCTTCTAGCAAGCAGTTATTACAGTTTATATTGCCCATGGAGTGATGCAACTCTCAGGTTTTAGTTTAAAGAAAAAGAAACAAATCTTTTTTATTCTAAACTGTAGCAAACTGCTTACTACAAATGTAGCAAGCAGTTTTTACAGTGTATACCCTACATGCAGTGCTGCAGCACTCATGTTCCAGTTGAAAATATATATATTTTCTCCTTTTAAACTGTAGCAAACTGCTTGCTACAGTTTAGACCACACAGAGCAATTCACTGCTCAGGTTTGACTGCAAATGTAACATCTGCTTTAAAAAGCTGGTATGCATGAAAGAGCGATCAGGATCAGCCAATCACACCCCTCCCAACACTTTTGCTTAGGGCAGTTGATCCCTTCACCCTGTCCTAGCTATGCTACTGCATGGGAGTGTGAGTGTACAAGTGTGCAAATGTGTGATTGCAATTAAGTTTGTGTATGTTTGTGCGAGTATGTGTGTCTGTACCCTTGTGCTTATACAATGCATAGATCTCAACTTCCATGATTTTGCAGAATGTCTCTGACTTTTTCCCATATTTTTACCCTGTCCCTCATCATTTTTTTTTTTTTTTTTTTTTTTTTGCTTTTCTGGTAAAAAAGGGTTTTAGAAAATAAAGATACACAGAAGTCTATAGCTGTTATTGTTCATAAACTATATGTTGATGCAAATCCTCTTGCTCTACTATTTTTTTTTACATAAATTAGAGTAATAATTAAAAATTGTGCATGATTTTATCCCCTCATTGTTTTTTTGCTATGACCACAATCCTTTAGCAAAGAAGTTGTGAAGTGTACAAGGAACAATCTCACTCAACTGTACCTGATTTTGCAAAACATCTATGATTTTTGCCTCACATTTTTTGCCTTATCCCTGATTTTCTGGTAAACCACTGATGATTACAGACAAGTCAATGCCAGACTTTAGAATTTCATATTTCTGATTATTCAAAAAATGCATGTTGATGCAGAAACCTGTTTTTCTGTTTACTTTTTAAGTGAATTAGAGTAATACTTATAATTGTCCCCAATTTTGTCCCCTGTTAATTTTGGCTATGTCCAGAGCTCTTGAAGAAAGAAATTAAGAGTTATGCAGAGACTCCCTAAACTTGATTGCAAGTTAAGTAAATTAAAAAGGGTATGTATATACTGTTGTGGGGAGCATCTATTGTTATCGCCACCCACAGCTTTATTTGTCTTTTGCTGTAATTTGAAAGAAAAAATGTACCTTCAAAAGGAAAACCATCCACAACTCCACAATTCACCCCCAGGATTCATGAAGCTTGCACCAGGTGCAGGCATAGCATTGGCATTCCAACACCAAATATGGCTGGCGAACTATCCAGGTACAAGCTGTTTCCATGTGTACTACCTACGTACGCTACGCCCACACAGCTCCCAACCCTGTATGCTAATTACCCCATTTGCAGCAGTGTAGCATGCAAATGAAGGTATTTAGTGATCCAGGAAGTGGTGCAGGTGTAGTGTAAACATGCAGAAATGTAAACCGTAGAAAAAAGTTTACATTTTTTGTAAACATAAAATCAGAGCCATGACAGTTGGCCAAACACATGTATTATATTGTTAATATATGCCAATGGCTAAATATATAGCCATTGGCATAAAATAAATGCACAAAATATAAAACGAACATTTAATTTCATTTTTTGCACTATCGCAAAGGTTAAGTGCAGGGCAGCGGTGCTCAAACCGGATTGCAAGGAAAATAGAAAAATATAGAATAAAACTGCAATGTTAACACATATCATGATTTTCCCATAATAGTCAATGGCAGGCATGTTACACCACACCATGGTGCAATGGTTGCTAAGGGGCTGTGACAGTGTTTTGCACACGGTAGCTAGGAATTAGTAGGCAATGCCATGCGAATGAGAGGAATAATAGTGAATCACAGATTCCCCACTGGTGTAAGGATGCACCTCACAGGGTAGCGTTATAATACTGAGGTGTGCTCTTGAGATAGAAATTACATCAAGAGATGGGTGTGTCATCTTTGCTGTAATCAGATTGAAACATTGCTAATCCGGTTTTCCCGTAACTAAGCAAAGCTGCAGGAAAGGGGTGTGTTGAACTGGCTATAGCTTTGCTTAGCTGAGAGCACACAAGGTAACCGAGTATGCATGTGAACAGAGATTAAAACGCACTTAAACTCAGTAAACAAGTTTGTGGGGTGCGCACCAGAGCTGAAACAGGAAGGATATAGGAAAAGAATAAGGAAATAATGCAGCAGGGAAATTGGAGTACAAATGATTAACACCTAGGAACCTACAGTGGGCCACTGACAACAGCTAACAAGGCTGCAAGCAGCTACCTGCAGAACAGGAAAGGGGAGGGGCTGTACTGCAAAGAAAACAGTAAAGTGTCACAGCAGAACAAAGCAGATTTGCATTATATCAGCTACAAGACACATTTTACAACACATGACAGGGTAGGGAAAGTACAAAACAAGAAAGACGGTAAGTGGAGACATGCCTGATAATGGGAGGGGATCCTGGTATAAAAGTGAATTAAAGGGCAACAGATCAATCAAGGCAGGCAAGCATAACTCCACACTAAAGGCCCCACACTTGCAGCACTCACTGTAAAACCCATAATTAAGATACCCTGCAGCTGGAATTGCTCATACACACCCAATGACATCAGCAGCATCCATAGCACAATAGTATAAAGTGTGACAGCACCTCACACACACTTGTGTATTCTCATACACTCTGCACCATTGGTGTATACAGACGGGGAACTTTTAATATGTACATGTTAGGGGCTGCCATAGCTTTGATCCACCAGCATGTGTTGGAAACTGAAGGTAGTGTGGGAGATGATGCTCACAATCAGCCCAGGCACCAGAGGAAGAGAAGAGTGTTCAGACCCAGGGTAACCTACCAGGGTCTACATGATCTGGAGATAGTAGAGCATTACAGGGTGGACAGGGACACCCTACAGCAACTTGTGGAGCTGTGCCGGCCATGCCTCAGAGCCAGAACAAACATAGGGGAACCCATACCACTGGATATGAAGGTATGTGTAAGCCTGAGAATACTAGCTACAGATACCTTTCAAAGGCCAACTGGGGATATCATGGGTATCTCACAGGCATCAGCATCCAGGGTACTTCACCAGTTCCTGGATGCCATGTTACCACACGCCAATGAACACATATACTTCCCCCGAACTCAGGAGGAGTTGGCCAGCAATATGCATCTCTTCCACCATGTGGCAGAATACCCGGAGGTACTGGGTGCAATAGACCGCATGCAAATACACATCAAGTCACCACCTGGTAAGCAGGGTAGGCACTACATAAACCGCAAGGGATACCCCTCCATCAACTACCAGGTCATGTGCAATGCCCAGGGCATTATCATGGATGTGTGTGCTGGCAGCCCTGGAAGCTATCACAACTACCACATCTGGTATTTGCCAGGGGGGACATCCCATATGGCCACTTGGTGGGGGATGCTGGCTATGCACTGGAACCGTGGATGATGACTCCCATCAGAAATGCACACACACCCATGCAAGAATGTCATGATGAGGCACATGCACCAACCAGAATCATCATAGAGCGTGTGTTTGGGATGCTTAAATCCTGGTTCCATTGCTTGGCCATATCTGGTGGAGCCTTGCAGTACTCTCCAGGCACGTGTGCTCACATCTTCATAGTATGTGCCATGCTACACAATATGATCCTGTGGAAACAGTCGCAGCAGGGGTAGAATGGTGAAGGCCCTCACAGCCCACCACCATTGCCAAGGGCCCTACAGGCATAGAGGTACTCAGACCATGAACACCCAGAGTCAGCCCCAGTAGGCAGATGGAGGCATGCCCAGTATGCCCATGCCTTGGCAAGGAGGGAATGTATAGCACACACACTGACAGTGTAGGAACCTAGGGACTGACACCTTTCTCCACCTGCACACACAGAAAAATGGATGGCACACACACAAGACTACCTGTAAATTGTCATATATAGGCAGTTTACTGTGTGCATCCAACATAGGCAGCCCTCAACTATTGCACACACAACTGCTATTGGCACAAGGTAAGTCAACACATGAACAGTAAATCAAGCTATCAGCATGTGCTGATACTGTATGTATAGATTCATAAGTTCATAGGTAGGTACTTGGCTAACTGCCTGAGGGCATTCATAACCCTAGCCAAAATGTGCCAGCTTTTGCCACCCCATTGATTAATTAACTGTCCCTCTGTGGAGGAGAGCCAATGGTGGGATCCCTGGGGTGTATCTACTGTTCCCCATCCACTCTTCAAGGATTCTCTTGAAGAGTGTTAGTGAGGGGCTCTGTATAATGTAATTAGGGATGTAGTTCCAAAGCATGGGGAGTTTCTGTGACAGGAATCTGTCCCTCCAGCATCTTCTAGTTATTGTTGTGGCAAGGTTTAGCTCACTACAGCATGTGGCTCACTGTGACATTGATTCCCATAGGTGGAGCATATCCATTAAGTCTGAGTTGGACATGGCTTTGTTTGCCAGCAGAGATCATCTCTGAGTAAACGAGATGCCACTGAGTAAAGCAGGAGTTTATTCAGTCTGACTGCATAGAACATATGTTTGAGGCCAGTAATCCTCTTGGTGAGGTATGTTCGTGGACCTTCCATCTGTCGGAAGTGTCTTCTGAGGTACATCCCAAATGGGTTATCATACTCTATGATGGGACTGATGAGTGACGAGTAAAGGGGCACTATAACCTCAGTATGTCTAGATGCGAACCCTTTAGTAATCAGATGACCTATATAGAAGGATGTGTTAACTACTTTGGAGATATGATTGTCAAAGGAGAGATCACTATCTAATTTAATTCCCAGATACCCTATTACCTCATCTGTATTAAAGTGGCTGCCACTTATGTGTTAATATGTGGGTGTTTAGTTTTTCCAAAATGGAATGACCATGCAGTTTGTGGCACTTAGCTGGAGTCCATGACTTTGACACCCTGTGTCGGTCTCTGTGAGGCCCCTTGAAGGATGTCTGTGTCAGCTGGACTGTCAATTATGGCTCCTAGTTTGCAGTCATTGCCAAACATGGTCTGCCATAGTCTACCTGTGTTTGCCTGTACTTCTGATAAGTATATGCCAAACAGTAGGGGTCCCAGGACTGAGTCCTATGGGACACGAGTTGTGATTGTTTAAGAGTTGGACCTGGAGGCTGCTAGTCTTACCATGTGGGTTCTGTGTGTAATCCTGTTGGCAACCCATCCTGTGATGTATGGGTTTATGTACAGGCTGGTGAGGTTATCAATAATACCTGAGTGGGGAATGGTGTCAAAAGCCTTGGCGAGGTCCAGGTAGTATGTGTGAACCACCTCTCCCCTCATCTAATGTCTTGGTGACTGTCTGTAAGATGTCAAACAGGTTCAGTAGGCATGATCTGCACTCAACCAAGCTGTCCTGGGTTGGGTCAAGTATTTGGAGGTTACCAATGTCTTTGTCGATGAGTACCATGAGGATGCACTCCATAGCTTTGCAGACCAGGCTAGTCAGGCTTATGGGGTGGTAGTTACCATGGTCAGTTGTGTTTCCACCTTGGTGGAGTGGAATAACCGTTGCTATGTGCCATTGTATGGGCATGTAGCCTGTGTAGAGGCTGAGGATGAAAACCTTAATTAGGTGGGGGGTTAGTTTGTCTTGTAGTGTTTGCAAGATGCAGTCTGGGACACCATCTGCTTCCATTGACACTGTGTTTTGCCATCTGAGAGGGCCATTTCCACATATGTGTCTCTGATGTCTGGGATACTGTACTTTCCAGGTATTGTTGTGGGCTCTTTAGGGGGTGAAGTTTGCACTGAATGTTTCTGCAAGGATGTTGGGTGATATCAGTAGGGTCAGTATACTTTGTGCTATATTGCACCGGCACAGTGCAAATCTGTGTGTTACCACTTAGATCCTTGACATAGCCAAAGAAGGCTTTGTGGTTATCTTTCAAATCCCTGCCTATTTTCCTGTTGATGTTAGCCTTGGATGATTTCATAAGGGACCTATGCTTCTTACTAATACTGGTCACGGATGTCTGCCCTTCTTGGGTTTTGCTGTTTTTCTGGACTACTGTCCTACTTCTGTTGTATAGCCTGTTTATTGCAGGGGTCCACCAGACTGGTGTCCTTGTCCAGGAGGAGCGAGTCTTGGTTTACCAGTGATGGCATGATCCATACATCCTTGTAGGTGCTTATAGAAGGCATTTGTAAATCTTTCTGTATCTTGAGCAGTGTTTTCCCTTAGCGTGGGGTCTGTGAAAGCTCCCACCTCTGTCTTTAGTAGCGTAAATGTAGCTGTAGGAAAGGTATTCACTGTGGTTTCCTTGGGTGGGGGAGATGGTTGGGTGTGGAAATCATCAGTGAATAGTCCATGGTCAGATCTAACCAGTGACCCTTTACCTGTGCTGTGGTGCACCTGTCACCCATGTTGGTAATTACCACTTCTAGTATGTTTCCACCTCTCGTTAGGGAGTTTACCATCTGACACAGGGCATATGAGGTGATAAATTCCAGGAAGCACTGGGACTGGAAGTGAGTACTTGAGTAAGTTTCCCAGTTAATGGTAGGGTTGGTGACATCGACCAATACCAGGGTGTTCAGTAGGACTGTCATGTTTTCCACTGTCTCCAGGTAGGAGGAGTGGTGGTCTTGGGTCATGGAGGGTGATCTGTAGCAGGCCACAGTTTGCATTGCAGTTGTGGCTGATGTTAGCTGCACATGGATGATCTCAGAGGTATTATGCTGCCCCACTAATCTGGAGATGTAGGTATCCCTGATGAATATGGATACACCCCCTCCATGTCTGTGGCCAAAATGTGTGGTATGGGTTGTAGTCCAGTAGTGCTGGTGTGCTCTCAGGAGCCTTAAAACAGGTCTCAGTTACTGCACAGATGTTGACATTGTCCATACAGAGGAGTGCTGTGAGTGCGTGCATGTTGTGATTACAACTCTTGGAATTGAGTAGCATAACCCTCAATGATTTCGCTATTGTGCTGTTTACAGAGGTGGGACTCACCTTTGAGACTTGTCTAAAAAAGGCACCATGGGGGTGCCAATAGCCTTGGCCAGTATTCCAAACCCTAAGGCTGACACATGCAAGCCAGTATGGTTTTGTTGCATGTATGCATGTTTCCCATCTGTGCTTGTTTCTCATCTTTCCTGTAGGTAACCTACTGGTAAGCAATATAAAGCCTTAAACCTTTAAACATCTTTTATCTTCCAAGATAGGCTTTTGGAGTGATTAAGTATCAGTGTTCTGTATGTTCTTGCTGTACTTAACTGTTTTCTGACTACATGGTGATTTTTCACTGTATATTGTGATCTGAAAGCTCTGTTTATTCACATATTATGTCTGTGATGGCCTGCACTTTAGAGGTTCACAGATAGGCAGTAGGCTATCTGCCCAAGAGCATTTAGAAGCATAGCTGAAGTGTGTTGGGTTTGTCCACACCACTGATGAAGTAACTGAGCCCCTGTCAAGCATAGCCAATTAAGTGATTTCTGGCAGAGTTGCCGGAAGACTGGGGTGGCAGAGGGTGATAGGGGCACTTAGTGATCTAAAGAGGGCATGTTAATGTGAAACATCAACACTATTCAATTTCCCCAACAGGTCTTGCAGCTATAAAACTGGAGGGGCTCCCCCACCCACTGGCTGTATGGTTCTGGGACACATGATCCCAGGGGTGTATATTCTGTTACCCATTCACACATTAAGGTTTCTCATGAAGTGTGTCAGTGAGGGGCTATGCCTAATGTAGTTAGGAATGTAATTTATAGTATCTCATTTCATTTTTTATGTTTTTATTTCAAGAGTAAGTGAAGTTCAGTGGGTTTGGGTGCCTCCACCCTTTGCTTAGCCTAGCTTACACATAGAAATCATCTAAATAGGAAATAGGCAGAAGCAACGTTAATGTCAATAGTGTAATGGACACAGCATTTGCATAGTATCTGTGCATTCCTGGTTCAAATCCCAATAAAGTTAGCAATGTTTTTCATGTTAAAAAGTATACCTTAACCACAGCTTGCATATCTAGGTAGTATTCTTCAGTATAATAAACATTTGAAACACCCATATTTACCCATGTGTGCTGGTGGGTAAAGTCAAAAGAGAATGTAATGTTATGTAAGCACATAGCAAGATGTTACTTCACTAAAATGTATAAATCCTGAGTAGTTAGCAGATGTGGTCATGTTTGTGCGCACAAGTTATAAGTTTTAAAGTTTGTTTAATTGTGTTTAACTGCTGCTTTAATGTTGCACAAACACTTTTAAACATGCTTACAACTGCTTAAATAAGCCTTATTCTGGAGTAAAATGCATTTTTAAAACATTGCAGGTATTGAATTCTGGACCATGCACACCATAGTCATGGGACTTACCACTAAGCCATCTGAGCTGTGTACAGGTTTCATGGTCTTTAGACTACACCTTATAACTAAGGCATTCCACAGTACTGACCACAAATGGGACAGTCACTTTGTTTACATATGTACAGTACATTGTAATGTACTGTAGTTTGTGAATCAACATATACAAGTCTACATATGTATAACTGTTACAAATGAATACTAAATATATATATATATATATATATATATATATATATATATATATGTATATATACACACGTCAGTGATGTCTGCACATAGACAGAAATATATATATATATATATATATATATATATATATATATATATATATAGATATACAGTTACATCTATAGTCATATATATAAACATCTATGAACACACTTTGTGACACAGAAGCAATCCAAAGGAATTGAAGTGTACACAAAACACACACAGCTCTGCTATTATAACTATTAATATTAACTTAATTCACCATAGAAGGGATGGTTGTTGTATATATGGAGATTGGGATGGGGGTGGGGGGATGATGGGCAATGAAATTATGCATCAAGGAGAGCCTGGGTTGGATTTTCAATAAGTGAACTGGAGGGGTATACATGGAGTATGGGGACAATATAAAAAAGAAAAAAAACAAGAACCATTCTCATCCATAATACACTCTGTCAGGTCACATTGCAACACTTAATTCCACAGACATATGAACATTAACATGTATCATACATATGTACACCAACTGACAGTCACATTTGTTTTCAGTAGTGAGGCATGCCCGTAGTAAAATCTATATTCTAAACACCATAACATTTGCACATATCTCAGATACCTTAGTGGTAAAGTCAGTGACTGTGGTGTTCATGGTCCCAGGTTCAAGGTCTGTTACTTTAATTTGAGGGCCAGAATAAGGGCTGTCGGATGCAGGTTGATTAAAGCAATTTTAAACAGTTGTAAGCAGTTTTGCGTGGGTTTGCGTGACAGTAAGCAGCGCTTAAACACGGTTAAATGGATAAGTGCTTCACAGGTTTAACCTTTGCTTAATGTCGCACGGACCACAGGCAAACCTGCTTACAACCTCTTAAATGTGCATTAATCACACTTTCCCTACCAGTGCCTGTTCTGAGAGGTAAAATAATAACCACTTCCAGGATTAGAACCCACAACCATGTACACCATCCTCAGAGTAACCTACCACTAAGCTACTTAAGATGTACCAAGACATTATGACTGATATTTCATTTGCCCGACACTTCATTTGCCTGACACTTCATTTGACCGACAAGTATTTTTGGGAAGAAAATGGAATATGCCCCCTTCCCCACTGTAGTGCGGCCCTGGAATTGGAATATATAGTTAGGGGTGTGTGGGGGGCACAGCCCCCCCACAATGGGGTGTGTGGGGGTCAAAGCCCCCCACAACGGGGGATGTGGGGGGCAAAGCACCCCACTTACTTTTGTTTTACTAAGCAATATTACATCAAAAGTTAACAATATCATATGAAATTAAGTGGGGGGGCTTCGCTCCCCCCACACCCCCCTAACTATATATTCCAACTCCAGGGTCGCACTACAGTGGGGAAGGGGGCATATTCCATTTTCTTGCCAAAAATACTTGTCGGTCAAATGAAGTGCCGGGCAAATGAAGTGTCGGGCAAATGAAATTTCAGTCAAATGGGGTCGGGCAAATGAATGTCGGGCAAATGAAAGTTAGGGCAAATGAAGTAGACCCATATATATATATCTATATATATATATATATATCTATATATATATATATATATATATATATATATATATATATATATATAAAAAGAGAGAGAGATACATAGATACATGTTGATATATGGAGATATACATATATATGTAGATATATAGATAGGTTAAAACATGAACACATCTATGGAGGTACATATAAACGTATGCAATAATATATATTGTATATATATATATATATATATATATATATATATATATATATATATATATATATATATACACACATACATACATGTGTGTATACAGCATCAGAAGTGTTCAAATCTGAGTATAACATGGACCATAGCAATCACACATTCTACCACCCCCAAACAATATGAACATAACATATGAAGAGTATATGGCAATACACTATTACAAATATGTTCTATGGACATGAGCATTAATCTTAGTGGCCTTGAAACTGCCCGCCCCTCTTGTAAATTTGTGTTTGGATACTCCTTCTGGGCCCATCTCATTTGCTCACTCAACTGAGTGCAGTGAGATCATATTCTGATTTCAGGCACTCCTACTGTGTACAAAGAGACCATCTGGGAATTAGAAAAAAAATTTAAGCTTGTTTCCTGCCTTTCCTGTTAAGTGGTATAGACTATTTGTAGGTTTCTGAGCCCCCAAGCCCTTCTGTGTTGGAGGGAAGCCTTCTAGCTTAGTTTTTTTTTCTTATAACTAGCCAGTTTTCTAGTTTCAGCACTCAAATCTGTTTCTTTGATCTCAGCACTTGCTCAGAAAAAAAAAAAAAAAAAATCATCTGCTTTTACTGTACTTGTGTTTCTACCTACTTTATTTTACATTTGCATCATCTTAAAAGTACTCAATTGTATTTATTACTGCTTGGTGTAACTCATTCTAAGCCTTTTGGTTTAAACACTTGGGCTTCGGACCAGTTGTTTTGCACTGAGAGGGTTTGTGGTCTGCACTGTAGTGGCAGAACAGGTAGCTTACATCCTTCTAGGTTGGGAACTGCTGATTGAGGGCTCAGTGTCTGTTATTCTAAAAGTGTATTAATTCTGGTTTAAGCACTTGGGCTTTCAGGCCAGTTATATTACATTAAGAGGGTTCGTGGTCTGCACTCTTGTGGGAGGAGAGGCTGGACTCTGCCCTTCTGAGCTGGGAATTTCTGGTTAAAGGCTTATAGTGCATGCATATCTGAACTGCTTCTTACTGAAGTTGGTGCACCTTGTTTGCTGTGGCATAGACTGGATTCGGGCCTGCTGGATCTAGCTTTGTTTGTGTAACTTGAGCACTAATCCAGGCATTCTCTAAAGTATTCAATTGTATTTATTACTGCTTGGTAGTAACTTGATTAAAGTGTAGCTATCATTCTAAGTCTTTTGGATTAAGCACTTGGGCTTCAGACCAGTTGTTTTACATTAGGAAGATTTGTGGCATGTACTGTGGTGGCAGGACAGGTAGCTTTCATCCTTCTAAATTGGGAACTGCTGACTGAGAGCCCAGTGTCTGTTATTCTTAAAGTGTATTAGTTCTGGTTTAAGCACTTGGGCTTCAGGCCAGTTATTTTACATTAAGAAGGTTTGTGGTCTGCACTCTTGTGGGAGAAGAGGCTGGATCTGCCCTTCTGAGCTGGGAATTTCTGGTTAAAGGTTTATAGTGCCTGAATATTTGAACTGTATCTTACTGAAATTGGTACACCTTGTTTGCTGTAGCATAGACTAGATCCAGGCCTGCTGAATCTAGCTTTGTTTATATGCTTGTTGTTTGTTTGCTTGTTATTTCCTGGAACGCTAATTCCACCTAATACGGCTTCTCAGCTTCTGTGGATCACTAGTGATATCTGCATTGCTTACTGTACTTATTTCCTTGTTTCACTTGAAAGAAAGTTACTGTTTGTCGTTTTTGCATTTAAGTTACCTGTAGCACATTGCACTTAAGTTACCTGGCACTTGCTCGCTAAAGCAATTATATAAGTCAGCACTAAAAATTAAAAGCACTACACCCTCACTCCCCACTGGCCCTTGTTTTCAATTATTAAGGAATTCCCAATATTATTCTAGCATGTCCAAAGGTCATTTGTCAATCTCCTCTCCGGTCCAGCTGGTGAATCTGGGAATCTTGAGGCAATGTTACAACTGCCTCATGTACACAGACAACCCTCTCCTCCTCCCAACAAATTCCAACACATGTGAGAGATGCAACCATATAGCCAAACTGGAGGCTAAGCTCTCTCAACTCAGTACTGGCATAACCAGGCAGGAGGAGAAGGAAACCACACTCACTACAATTCCAGTCTCACATAGACCTACCACGACAGCAAACCAAACACATAATCACACAAAAACATACTCGGAGGCTCTAAATAAAGATCTGCCTAAGCAGCAGAGACCTCCAAAGCAGACACCCAAGCAACCGCTACCCCAAAACAAAACACGTGCAACACATATCTCACAAAGCCAGTGTGCCGAACAGTCACAGCCCTTAAGACTGAACAACACACCTGATACACTTGTAATAGGTGACTATCATCAGACACACTGACGTCCCGCTCACCAGGCTGAACAAGGAGAGGGTCACGGTGAGCAGCCTGTCAGGTGCTAGGATCCGCCACAACACAAGCACTCAGGTCACTCCAAGGCAAGTACAAATATGACTCAGTCATTGTCCATGAATGACCTGAGATGTACCTCCCTGGACTACATGAAAAGAGACATAAAGGAGCTCTCTGAGCATGTAGCCTAGGCCGGTATGACCCTGACCTTGAGTAGCATCTTACCCTCACCAAGAATGATGCCACAATATGAAGACAAGATGATCAATTTCAACAACTGGCTTAAGTACTGGTGTCATTCAAAGGGGATCCAATGCCTGTCAGCTTCGGATGATATGCTCGACAAGCCACGATGCTTTGCTAGGGACGGCTTGCACCTGTCACCCCTGGGCTTTCGGATATTGGTAAAGGCTCTTGCTACCCCCATAGTGCTTTTTTTAGGCAAGGCTCAAAAGACAAACCCACCTCCATAGGTATCACAAGGGATAAGAAACTAAGAGTAATGCTACTCAACACCAGAAGTCTAAACCTCAAGATGCACGCACTCGAAACTCTCCTTAGCATGGAGAACATCGATATCTGTGCAGTAACAGAAACCTGGTTCAGGGCTCCCGAGAGCACCCCAGCACTACCAGGTTATACCTCATACCATGCTTTTCGACCCCAAAACTTGGACCGAACCACAAAAGGAGGGGGAGAATCGATATTCAAAGATACCCACACCTCCAGGTTGGTGGCAAAGCACAAAGCATCAGAGACTATCCATGTGCAACTAACAGTGGGTAAAACTGCCTTCCAGTTTATAGCCTGCTACAGACCACCCTCCCAAACCCAGGATCCCCACTCGGCCTTTCTGAGAACACTGGAAAATATGAAGGTCTCTCCAAACACCATTATATTGGGTGACTTCAACTACCCAAACATAGACTGGGAGCATTACTCTAGCTCCAACACCCTAGCCCAAAGGTTTCTAGAATTTATAAACTCAAATGCTATGGAACAACTTGTTACCACTCCCACAAGAGGGGAAAACATACTGGACCTGATCATCACCAACATGGAGACTCTATGCTCCAGACCAGAAGTGTATCCCTCACTGGTAAGATCAGACCATAAACTAATCTCACTGGATATTCACATCCCACCCCACCCCTGCCCAGAAAACCACAGTGAAAAACTTCTAAAGCAAATTTCACACTCCTCAAAACCGAGGTGGAATCCTTCAAAGCCCCCGGGCCTGTGGAAAATACGCCCAGACCGCAGAATCCTTTATAAATGCATTCTATGAACACCTTCAGGAATGCATGGATCATGCGATCCCAAATAAAACCAAGACCCAATCCTCCAAAGGCAGACGTCCTGTCTGGTGGACCCCAGCCATAAACAAACTATACAATAGAAGGAGGAAGCTACTAAATGATAGAGCAAAATCCCAAAAAGGGAAGGCATCACTGATCAGTATTAGCAAAAAACTACGGGCACTCATAAAATTGTCTAAGGCCAGCTTCAGAGAAAATTGCACAGGACACTAAGGATAATCACAAGGCTTTCTTTAGTTATGTTAGGAACCTGGGTGGTAATTCCCAGATATGCTCAGAATTAGTCCAAAATGACAACAAATACACTGAACTCACAGACATTGCCAACATCCTAGCTGACAGGTTCAGTGAAAACATCCCCCCCCCTCCCCACCAAAAGGGCAAATATCTATCCCAGCAGAGTGCTGCCCCTGACATCTCAGATGCTCAGGTAAGAGCCTCTCCAAAGCAAAAAACACAGCATCAATGGGACCAGACGGTGTCCCGGGCTGCTTCCTACATGAACTCCAAGAAGAGCTAAACCCAAACATAAAACTACTGTTCAATCTCAGCCTTACTACAGGATATGTGCCCAAAGAGTGGCGTACAGCAACAGTGGTCCCTCTCCATAAAGGTGGTGCCTCAACGGATCCTGGAAACTATCGCCCCATAAGTCTGACTAGCTTGGTCTGCAAAGCTATGATAAGGATCATCATGGACCTCATAAATAAAGATATTGGGGACCTACAGACACTGGATCCTACCCAGTTCGGCTTTGTTAAGGGCAGATCCTGCCTCTTAAACCTGGTTGATTTCTTTGAAACAGTCACCAAGGCCATTGACGAGGGGAAGGTGGTCCACACAGCCTACCTGGACCTCGCAAAAGCCTTCGATACAATACCCCACTCGGGCATTATAGATAAGCTCACCAGCTTAAATATAAACCCCTATGTCACTAGATGGATTGCAAACTGGCTCAAGGACAGAACCCACATGGTTAGAATTGCTGGAGCCATGTCAGACTCCAAACCAGTTACAAGTGGTGTCCCACAAGGCTCAGTCCTGGGACCTCTCTTGTTCGGTATATATTTCTCAGAGGTACAGGCCAACATGGAAGGACTGTGGCTGACCAAGTTCGCAGATGACTGCAAACTGGATGCCATAATCGACTCTCCAGCCGACACAAGCATCTTCCAAAAGGGCCTCATAGAAACAGACAACTGGTGCCAGAGCCATGGCCTCAAGCTAAATGCCAAAAAGTGTATAGTCATCCCCTTTGGCAAAAACAAAGTGCCCACAAATTACCACATAGGTGGTAATCCATTAAGTACAGAAGAAGTAATTAGGGACCTGTGGACCCAAGTTGATAGCAATTTCTCATTTGACAACCACGTGGCCAAAGTGGTTAGAAAAACATTTTATATAGCCCACCTAATCATGAAGGGATTCACATCTAGATCAGGGAGGTCATCGTGCCTCTTTACTCATCCCTCATCAGGCCCATAATTGAGTACAATGCCTTTGGGATGTACCTTACCAGACACCTGCAGCAACTGGAAAGACCCCAAAAGTACCTCACCAAGAGGATCAAAGGGCTCAAACAGATGCCATATGCTGCCCGGTTAAAGAAACTCCAGCTCTACTCAGTGGCATACCGCCTGTTCAGAGGCGATCTGTGCCTGACGATAAAGCCATGTCCAACCCGAATTAATGGACATGCTGCACCTCAGAAAATCCAAATCCCATCGAGCTATGCCGAGAGACTCGAACCTCAGCACTGAAATAAATAGGACATGCTGGAGGGACAGATTCATAACCCAGAGGCTCCCTTCACTCTGGAATAAAATCCCAATCCAGGTTAGGCAGAGTCCCTCATTGACTCTCTTCAAGAGGAATCTTGATGAGTGGATGGGAGATCGTAGGTTTACCCCGGGTATCACTTCTGTGTCACTGTTAGACAGAGGCACAGTATACTAACCTCGAAAAAGGGCATAGCAAAATAAATTTAAAATGGGTGGTGAAAGCCAAACACATTCTGGCTAGGCTTATAAATGCCCTAGGGCAGATAGCCTAGTATGAACCTATGAACCTATGAACCAAATAGGGTTAGCCACCAACACAACTACAATGACTGCAAATATGCATAACAGAAATACACAGACATCTTTCATTTAGCAAAACTTTATTACATTCCGATGTATTGCCAAAAGGATTCAAGGACTAACAATACCTGCATGCTATACAGGAATCATTTAACAGTGCCTTAATGAATCAGTCTGCAATTACCATAGTATTAGTCCACTAAGGGATAGGTGTTCACATAGGGAAAGAACCCTCACACACATATAGAATATGTATAAAAGCAGTTCCTACACACCTGCATCTGCTATGTACACCCACCAACATCTCCCCCACACCCAAACTATTTACAACAATACATACTGTCATACCATAACCAATTATTCACCCACTGTACAACATCTGCTGAAACCTTAACATATCTGGACAGAGACACACTAACATGGCCCTATGTGAAATAGTTGCTGTTATACAATGGAACAGCTGCTGATGTTACATGGTTTGTTTGAACTAATCCTGTTTCAGAGGGATGAAAAGTAATTACACCAGGAAGTGTTACCAATTACTGATTATCAGCACAGCATGATACACATTTACACCAAACTAAAGATGTCTGGTGAGCACACTGTAAACCCCCTAACATTATATGCATAGCTATTTAGCCTTGAGCTGGTCAAACATCCTGGACAGACTAAAACATATGCAGAAGTATTAGGTACAGACAAACTCTGCACAAGTAGCAATGTTCAGAAATATAATAGCAATACTCACATTTAGACCAAATCTTCTAGGCATTACACACAATATATTTGTGATTGCCTCCATAGAGCTGTTGCAATAGATTTCAGGCAACACTTCCAGGCTGTCTTCCTCACAAGTAAGGCAAAGGGACAACGCCCAAGTGGAGTACTCAGTTATACTCCACCGTTGCCATGGTATTGGCTAATGGAGTAGCTGCACAGCTGATGTGCATGCAATTAACTACTGTGGAACACCAATTGGTGATCAGGATAGCATGTTACTGATCTCTAACTATAAAAGGATGACTTGTCACACATTCAAACCATCTGTATCTACCTGCAGAACAGTACAAAATACCCAACAGAAGATTGAAACACAAACTGAAAACGATTAATATACCAGTCAATAACACCTCCAATTACTAAGAAGGTATATATAACATTTAGTATGTCTGTGTATGTAGTACCTGTTCTGTAATAATTACAGTGTAATCAATGCATATAGTGGAAATAGCTATCTTGTAGTGATGTGTTGTTGAGCAGTAGTAATGCCTGTAGTATTCTATGTGTGTACTGCTGTAGGTCACAAGGCAAACTCCTCATACACCACAAGGGATGATATATAAGGGCTTGGAATTCACCAATTCTTTTCCAGCCACTGTCAGTGTCAGGGTTGGTCCAACAAGTATGTGCTATAATAGGGGATAGTATATGTTGATATATTGTAACAGTAGACATATGTATGGGTGTAGTAGTGAGATGAGCATGTCAAAGGTGGGCTTACTGTGCAAATATGATTTGCACTGTGGGATATTGTGCCAATAACTATGTAATGTACAGTATTTTAGGCAGATCTGTATTCCATTTTGCATAGCATTTCTGTTATGTTATGCAAACATTAGTTATGTCTATTGGCAATTACAATACTCAATAACAGGATACATATGACTTGTATTCATCTGACAGTTTAGGAGCATGATAGCAAAGAAAATTGGAAGAGCTAGGTAACTATCCATGCACATAAGAAATGTAATATCCACCTCACTAGTATCATTGGCAAGCAATAACAGCTGTGCATGTGTATGTTATGCAAATGTGTAGTGACCCTTGTTACAGGGCTGGCCCAAATGGCTATGTGCATACCTACATAGAGTGGATATTGAGAGTAGAGACACACTGGTTGAACTTTCAGGTTTGTGTAGCCTAACCTCTCATTGCCAACCTAACAGCCGCTTGCAAATACTGTAAGTAAGGTTGTGCACAGTACTGGTAATGAAACAGGTTGCATATCATCTTTAACTCCAGTGTAACATCTGCAGTAGGAGTGTAAGATGTAGGAGACCATTGCCCATGTGTAATAGCTGCTTCATAGGTGATGGCTTACACTATCTGATTATATCCTGATCATGTTGAAAGTGACAGCAGAATCTATTGATACTTGACTCTGTTTGGGGAGTGGGTGTCTGTGCCCAACAGAGCTCATGGTTCTGGTGGATATATGAGTATATACCCAGAAAAGGATACAGACCTGTTGACACTTGCATCATCTGTAATCAACTATTAGGATGTGATGTGCTCCTCAGAGGAGGATTATTGCTAAAGGTAGCTACTATTTTTCTGTAATAGCCAGTGTTGTCACGTCCATAACACAAATATTTACTTGTGAGCATCACTGTCTAAAACACCTTCATAAGAAATAAGTAAACTGAATACAGTACTTGGTACTTGAAGTACTGAATGCTCATACAGACATGTCCACTAGTTAGCTACTGGTGTTTACTAATGTCAGCTTTGTGTATGTGGCCATCCTGGGGGAATGTAATCTCTATGCCATGTACACTGCCAAACCCACCTAACACCACACCCCACATATTGTCTGGGATGCAGCTACAGGGGTAAGCTGGAAGGCATTTCAGTCTACAGCCATGACTGGACTGGACAGTCATGAGGTGTAGGTTAACACATGCATCTCATCACCGCAACCAACAAATACCCTTACCAGAACACAGTAAGGATACCCACACATACCACCAGAAATCACACACATTCACAGAGGCTTCTAAGTATCTGGCCAAGCAAGAGACTTCCCAATATGGAATAGACAGACAACAAAATATAAAATGTATGACATAGTTTGCATAATTGTGCCACACCTCAGAACACGTGGCCAGAAACATTACCAACAGTACTAATTTGTGAATGCAAACTCTAGCACTATGTTACACACCAAGCTATATGAGGGCTAACATACTGTCAGCTACCTCTCTGCCATGATTAGCCACATACCCATACACTCAGACCACTTTTTGAACTATACACATGGCTCTGGAATATTCCATGTTGTTGTGCAGGACCTGTGAAGCAGTAGCCTGGACTGCATGGAAACACACATGTAAGAACTGTCAGGTCTTGTAGCCCATGCAAGTATGTCCCAAGGCCTGGGTAGCATTCTGCCATTGGCCAGAATGATACTGCAGTACAGGGACAAAAGGATTGTATTCCACAATTGTCTAATATACTGGTGTAATTCAAAGGGTATCCAGTATCTGTCTGCCTGGGATAACATGGTTGACAGACCATGATGCTTTGCCAGACAGGGCCTGCACCTGTCACCCCTGGGAATCTGGATACTGGCTAGGGCTCATGCTTCCCCTATAGTGCCATCATCATGCAAATTACAGTGAAAGTCCACTGCTGTAACAGGGACAGCCAAGCAATAAACTGCGGGTCTCGCTACTCAATGACACATTTCAGAAACTCAGTATGGATACACTTACGTCAATCCTTAACATGGAGAACATATCTGTGCAGTGACTGAGATATGGCTCAACGCTCTGGAGAGCACCCCTGCATGACCATGTTATAACACATACCTCACCTCTTGCCCATTATCCTTTATTGGAACACACAGGCCACAGGTGTGTCCATATTCCTGAAGGATATGTACACCCCCACGCTAGTTGCACTTGCATAACTTCAGATGCATTATGCTGAGCAGTTACCTTTGTGCCAAAGTGGAATCCAAATTGCATCTTGCGACAGATAACCCACCAAGCCTCAGAATTCCCAACTGTCATATTGTGTTCTAATGGGGAATATTAGGTTTGAGACAGAAAATCATAATAATGGCTACTCTCAACTATCCCATTATGAACTGGGAGGACTCATGTACCAACACCTGTGCTCAATGCGTGTTGGATTTCATCAACCCCAATTACCTGGATCACCATAATCACACAAACAGGGCTAACAGTATGCTACACATAGTCTCCAAAGCCAATGTTATGCCTCTTAAGAGCGAAGTGGTGACTGTCATGGCACCCATGCAGATGGACAATGCATGTGCAAATGCTGAATCCTACACAAATGCACTTTAAGCACTCATATAAGTGCAGTGATTGTGCCATTGAAATAGAACCAAGATTCAACCAAACACAAACAGGAAGGCAAACTGGTGGTACCCTGCCTTAAACTGTACCACATAAGGTAGTAACTGTTGCAAGAGTGAACACACGAGTGTAGGTGATCCCTGGTCAGCCTCAGTAAGATGCAGATACACCATATAAAACCACACAAAGCTACTGTGAAACTAATCAGCCACATATTATGAGGCCAAGCACAGAGCATTCTATAGCTGCATCATTAATCGTAATGGCAACGACAAGACCTGCCGTGCTGCACAGCACTATGGCATGAGGAGTACTGCACCTACAGAAATAGCACCTGTTCATCCAGATAGAGTCTTGGAGAACCTAAACCCACTCCCACCTCTCCCCAACAGGTACACATATTCATATATCCATGTACACTACAGGACGCCTGTAATAACAACTATGCAGGTACAAGCTGCACTCTCTAAAGCCATACATACAGCTTGCATGGGACCTGTCAACATCCCAGGGTGTATTTTACACAAATGTCAGAACAATTTGCTCTCCACAAACACATCATGTTCAATCATAGCTTCATGTCAGGCTGTGTACACACTGAATGTTACACAGCAACAGTTATTACACCCCCACAAAGGGGGAGACACCACTGATAATGGGAAATAGTGCACTACTACCCTGCTGAATCTGGTCTGTAAGGCCATGAACCTTGATCAACTTATCTGATGTAGTCAGTACAGATGTAGATGACAGTAAGGTTGATTCACACAGCATATCATGACCTTGCATGGTCTTAGGACACCATCACCCATACTGTGTTCCAGCTACACTCAGTAAACTAGGTGTATATTCCTATGTCACTGGAGTGGTTGGCAACTGGACTGCTGGCAGTACCAACACTACAGAAGGTGTCTGACTAATACACGCACATCAAACCAGTGCCAGCTACAGTAATACAGGGTTAATTCCTGGTAGTCCCCCCTCATTGTTATCTGTACCACACAGACTAACACAGAAGGCATCTGCCTATTGAAGTTTGCAAATAACTATGAACTAGCAGCAATAGTTGACTGAATGAGTGCTGCGGGCAACATACAGAAGGGCCTTTGTGGGTCAGATGTGTGGTGTGTGACGTATGGCCACAATCTGACAGCTAAGTATTGCATTGTCATCCCCTATGTTAAAAACCCTGTACCCATGAACTACCACATAGGCAGTGGTCAACATAATGGAAACGGTGTGTGTATGGGATGCAGCTGGACAGTAGTCTTTCCTTTGATAGTTACTTCACCACACCAGTCAGATAGTCATAAGTGGCACCCCTAATCATGACAGGGTTCCATCCATGAACATAGAGATCATTGTTCAGCCATACTTGACACTCAAGTGACCCATAATAGATCACATATTTTCTTTAAGGGTTATTGGTCATGTTCAGATGGCCTACACCAGCCTTCCCAATCCCTAGCTCTGAAGATGCAAAAACCAAATGGCTGCAGGTACACTGAGGTGCCCAAAACACACAACAACAGCAAAAGTAAATTAAGGCACCAAAGTTACACACTGGAAATCAGTCACTGTACTTTATTGCAGAAGAAAAACGGTAAGCGCTTTCACAACTTAATGTTGCTTCATCAGACCACATCACTACAACTGATGCTTGGTTAAATACTAGGACAATTAGTATGACATCACAATTTAGAGAGATATTACTCCACTAACATAAGAACATATATCAATATCCATAAGAAAAATGCATAAAATATATAGAAGCGCCTGGCCTTAAGGTAAGGAACTAATGAGGTGCAGCCATTCAAACCAGGATATCTATCTGCTTGTAATTTAGTGATCCATTGTTGTTCTAATTCTTCAGTGTGGTTTTCACCACCACCTCTGTTTGTCCTTACTATTTGTTGTAAGATTAAAAATTTAAAACAATGGCTACTGTCTGTATTCAGGACATGATTAGCTAGAGCATTTGATTGCTTCTGGTTCTGTATGTCCCTTATATGTTCTAACATTCTTTCTTTAAAGCTCCTATTTGTTTTGCCTACATAATAGGCATGGCATGCTTGTCAAAAACAAAAATAAACAACATCAACACTTTTACAATCATAATAATTCTTCGTATAAAGTTTAAAACATTTCACAGGATAAATGTACTCATTTTTAATGTAGACATGCTGACAAGCAGCACAATTCCTGCATGGGAAGGTGCCCTGTCTGTTTGAGAGATTTTTTCTAAAAGACTGATGTTCTCTATTACAGAGCTGCTGCTTTAAAGACACATTATTTCTAAAACTGAAGTTTGGGGTGTCACCAACTGTGGAAACCAGAGGAGACAGAAGGGACATATGGAACCAGAAGCAATCAAATGCTCTAGCTAATCATGTCCTGAATACAGACAGTAGCCATTGTTTTAAATTTTTAATCTTACAACAAATAGTAAGGACAAACAGAGGTGGTGACGTAGAAAACCACACTGAAGAATTAGAACAACAATGGATCACTAAATTACAAGCAGATAGATATCCTGGTTTGAATGGCTGCACCTCATTAGTTCCTTACCTTAAGGCCAGGCGCCTTAAACACTAAAACACGAGTTTTTATATATATATATATATATATATATATATATATATATATATATATATATATATATATATATATATTTCATTGTACTATTATGGTTATATATGTGTGTGTATATGTACATATATATATATATATATATATTTTTTTTTTTTTTTAATAACCATCAGGGATGACACCCCCCTCTTTTTTAAATATTATTGTTTTTAAATAAATATTATTGTTTTTAAATATTATTGTGTGTAAATACACACCTTTCTTTATATTTTATGCATTTTTCTTATGGATATTGATATATGTTCTTATGTTAGTGGAGTAATATCTCTCTAAATTGTGATGTCATACTAATTGTCCTAGTATTTAACCAAGCATCAGTTGTAGTGATGTGGTCTGATGAAGCAACATTAAGTTGTGAAAGCGCTTACCATTTGTCTTCTGCAATAAAGTACAGTGACTGATTTCCAGTGTGTAACTTTGGTGCCATAATTTACTTTTGCCAATCCCTAGCTCCACTATGTAGCATGATGCCTACCCTAGCCTGAATAAAGCCATGTCCAACACAGAGATGTTGGACATGCTACACTTACACATTCTAATTTCAAATAAACACATACTTCATGGACATCCACCTTTCTAGTACAAGGATCACAACATGCCTGACAAATCCCTGTCCCATACACTTTACATACTCCTGCCATACTATGCATCCCTGTCCAGCAAAGCTGCACATTGCCCCTCTTTGACACATGGTGTGATGACTGCATGGCGTGATGACTGCATGGCAAATATATAAGTAACCCTGTGGATCAGTTCTGTGGCACTGCTTAAACTGGCCACTGAAACTTAACTGTCTGTTGGCTACAGCTAGGTAATCTTTCAGCCTAGGCTCATAAATGGCCCAGGGCATATAGCCTACTAGTTCACTATGACCATACATGCTATAGTTGATATCCAACCCTGCAAATACCATCAAGCTTTTTTTGTGCAACACAGGTAATACATGGCAGGATGCTAAATTGCTGTACAGTGCCATGTAGATGTATATGGCAAAACTCATACATGTAAAACTTTTCATGAGCAAGTCTGAAGGGACACAGGTCATGTCCCTTAAGGCTGTGTATGACTATATATGTCACATATACACAGCATTAAGGTTGATTGCATTAATGTGAACACATCCAGGCATGTGCTGATAGGTAAAGACACCAGTACAGGCAAACAGACATGCCCACATCAAGACAACATCCACATGGAGTATCAGCAATGTCATCACTTGACACACACATATATGGTGATAACATTAAATCACCAGTACATGTCAAATGTGTATGAGTTAAACGTCAGTAGTGTTAGTGTCATGTAGATTTGCAAAGACATATTTGTAATCTTAATAAATGTGATACACATGTATGTTCAGCTGTACTTCTGTACTTCTGTGAGTTACTGTGACCTGTCTCCATCATTATGTCTTCCAGGTATGCCACATGCCAGGCTGCCACCATATACCTGCTTGGAGGATGAGGTCCTCATTCCATACCTCCTCGACAATCACGTAACACTCTTCAGCCATGTGCCACAGGATGCACAACAACGGAATGCCCAGTGGGAGGAACTGCGCAGTAGGGTAAATGATGTTGATTGCCACAATTGCACCTATCAACAGGTGCACCAACACTGCACTGACATCATTAGACGGGCGAAACAGCATGCAAATGCAATCACCAGGGAACAAGGTGCAACAGGTGGGGGGCCACTCACCCAGCCCCCACTCACATGTACCGAGGAGCTACTGACCAACCTGGGGACACCTGCAGAACTCCATCCAGAAGCTTTAGCTGGTATTGTGGAGGTGGGTGTCTCACAACCACTGAGCCTGGAGTTGCCTGGAAAGGCACTACTGCACATATAACACAACTATATTTAACATAGTTACATGTGTTACTGTACAATATGTAATGTAACATCATATGCAAGGCATGTATACAGACATGCCACATATTATAGTTTGCTACTCTATGTATGCACAGATCTGCATACTCCATAGTATAGTCTATTGTACTGGCTAATGTACTAACATGCACATTGCACCCTGTAGCTATAACACAGGTGTGGATAATGATCTTACTGCTGTGACAGCCTATTTAGGTACCTCTGGCATTTTGCAGCAACAGCAGCCTGTTGCAGGTGAGATTGTTATTATTTATCAGGCTCGATAATGCACAGATCATATTAATTACATACTATCTGCCATGTGGCCGTTTAACACATGTACACATAATGTATGGTGGCCCTGTTAATATATACAGGTCAGACCTGCAATACATTACAGTGGTTACCCATGTGGAATAATTGAAGACTATATAAAATACCTACACTAAACCTTACAAACTGTCATTGCCAGATGTGTGGACAGCTGTGAATGCAATGGTGGAGGTGTGGCTCACTGTAGGGACATGTACTACAGATCAACATTACACATGTGGGGAATACAAACAGTACTATACAGAGAACATATGTGTGCACACACTCTAAATGTTTTGGAACTGGAGTATGACAAGCCCACAGGATTCACCCTTGTGGATTATACCCTTGCTATGAATGTCACACAATGTCATGTGCTATCTGACATGTCCATGACATTTAGTGGGCTGACTGCAACACTGCTTAACTATCCTGCAAAACATGATATCTCACATCCCAAACATACCACCTTTTGTCTGCATAACCCTGTCCTCAGTGCAGCATATGACATCTATGGGTGTATGTCATATGGGACAACACTGACATGTGAAATAGATGCCCATCACAACCCATTGGACAAAACATGTTTACAGATGGCCGTGGAGGATGGCTAGAGACATGAAGCAATGCAGACAGTAGAAGTGATGTACATATGTGTACACCCTGTTGTACATTGGCTCGACGCAATACAGCTATGGCCTTTGTGTAATGCTGATATTGCAGATGTGAAACACAAAACATCATACAGGCCTGTGCACAGCTTGTGTAGGCATGACATCAAATCACCACATTACATGTCTTCAGCATCATGAGTGTGTCACGACATGAAAGCATTCACCTATACAGTATCCAAATACATACATGTTTTGCACAACACACACATACAACCACATCAGGCCACAGATACAGTATATTCACCTTGCTGGTGTCAGACATCACTGTCATGCTTGCTCCTCATGTGTGTGAGGTACACAGATGGTATGTGGGACATGGAGTACTGCTAAGTTAGCCATGCCTGGGCATAGTTGCCATGCATCAGCAATATGGTTGCAGATGTGCAGGGGTGTCATCTGTATACCTTTCAATGACCTGTGTCACACATTTCACATTATGATTTAGTGTGTATACACCTCAGTGACGTGGGTCACATTCCACATTAGATATGTATTGTATCTGAACACAGTCGTGACTATGAACTGTGTCTGTAACTCACACTGTATATCAATAGTGAAGCCACATGATGCCCTGCAATGGCTATGCACATCAGCTCAATGTGCAGTATGTCACTGTATATCTGTAGGGCGGACTGACAACATTGCGTCAGCTGAAGGTCCATGTTATTATAACATGTCCATGCATTGAGACACCAATACTTCACTGTATATTTGAAAGGACACCATTGCGTTAAACATGTATGCATGTCATTCAACACGTCAGCAGAAGACATGCCATACTACATGTGATTGGCAAGGTCATATGCCACACATCAGGCTAGTGTACTGTTAACCAGTGCTGGTCTTTGGCACCATTGCAAAGTAGGGACAGCCATGTCAAACATGTGTGTACAGCCACATGCACATTGTCTGTAGACTCAGCTTAGGGGTAAGCAGAATATTGTTGAACAGACATGCACTGCTTTGGGGGAGATATGCAAGCTAGGGCTCAGGCAAACAAAGTATTCACTCAACATACCATTCTGCTCATGTCCTCCTTACACATAGGGGCAGTGGTCAACACAAAGCATCAGTGGCAGATGTACAAAGGTCAGCAATGGCCTGTTAACATGTGGGGTATGTTGCACAAAAAATGTCAGTGCGGTGAAACTGTGCATAGTGCATGTATTGTGTTGCAGGTTTGGGGCATAACCTACTAACACAAATGGTGCAACACAGGGATGTATGCTAACTACTATAATTGTGTAAGGTGTATGCCTTCTGCTATAACACATGCATGCTGTTGTGTGCAACTCAGGGATGTATGATAACTACCACTATAGATGTCTAAGCTGAATGCCTTCTGCCATATCACATGCATGTTGCATGCCATTGGGTGGCATAGCATGTGTCTCTGTCTGTGTCTGTCTTTGTCTGTTTGTCTGTGTCTGTCTTTGTCTGTGTCTGTGTCTGTCTGCATCTGTCTGTCTGTGTCTGTCTGTCTGTCTGCGTCTGTGTCTGTCTGTGTCTGTCTGTCTCTATCTGTCTGTCTCTATCTGTCTGTGTCTGTCTGTCTGTCAGTGTCTGTATGTCTGTCTGTGTGTGTGTCTGTGTGTGTCTGTGTGTGTGCCTGTGTGTCTGTCTGTGTGTGTGCCTGTGTGTCTGTCTGTGTGTGTGTGCCTGTGTCTGTGTGTCTGTGTCTGTGTGTGTGTCTGTGTGTCTGTGTGTGTGTCTGTCTGTCTGTGTGTGTGTGTCTGTCTGTCTGTGTGTGTGTGTGTCTGTCTGTGTGTGTGTGTGTGTTTGTGTATTTACTGTGCTGTATAACTTGTAATGTACAGTTCTTGTCTGCCCCTCACAGGTGTTGATGTAGGTGCATTGCCCTCCTGCGGTCCACCTGATGTTAGTGTCCCCACAGTCTCTAGCAGTGATGATGAAAGTATGATTGAGGCACAGGCAGGGTTGTCAGGGGCTGAATCTGTGCCATTGGTTGCCATTCCACCTGCATCCCCCTCATCCCTGCACACAGGCCTCATGCCTACACATACTCCATCACCAGTGGCCATAGAGGAAGGGCAGTTGGTGGGTGGTAGCATGGAACAGGAAAGTGTGGAGACTATGGAAGGTGTGCCTGCACACCATGATCCCAGCCAACTGACTGGTGATGTCTCACACAGGCATGTGTTCAGTGCTGCTTGTAGGAAGACCTCTGGCCAACATGCCCCTGCAAGACATAGCACATCACCTGGTGTCACCAGAAGCATGTTTCAGGCTGTAATGGAGGCACAGGCACATGCTGAATGGCACAGCAGAGAAGGTCTGAGGCTTCAGAGAGCTGCTGTCCATTCTTTAACTGACAACATCCAGGCAATTACAAATGCTCACCGTCATCTTGCAGATGTTTGGATAGATGAATGGGTGACATGGTGGGAGTCCTTGACAGTGGCATGTCACTCCTCGAGCTTGAAATGTCTGTGCTGGAACATCTGGTTGGAGTGAGGTGTTGGGAATGTGGACGTAGGCGAGTTACATCACCTGTTGAAGGTCTACGCGAACATGCTACTTCACATGCCCACTCCCATAGTGGCGGTAGCAGCAGCAGTGCTGCTGGTGCTGTGCTATCCACACCAGGACATAGCAGGCCAAGTCCACATGGTCCTGGATGGTCCCAACAGGGACAAGGTTCCAGTGGACATGTGTTGTCAGACAGTACCTAATCTGGACCTCTGCCTGATAGTGCCCGTGCAACCTCTGGCAGGCGCAGGTCATGTGGCCATGCCCGGACACCGTGAACTGTGAAACCTGCCCTGTACAGTCTGCAGCGGTCAGTAATACCCCTGTGTAGGCCAGCCACATGCCAAACCTGTGTGCATACATACACACACACACCAGAAACAAATGTACGGCACCTCAACACACACACGCATAACATCCACACATGCCCAATGAGATCAAAGGCCCTAACCCACACACATGATGACATCCAGTGGTGCAGACTAGGCCTCTGGCAAACATTATCACCCTGTGCATATGATGATGCCTGTGCCACATCCCTGTCATCCACACCATTGGTGCAGGGACATGCTCATATGGTCTGATGTACAGGGTGAACATACAAGGTAGACAATTGTAGATTACAGTTGTTGAGTGGTGTTGACAGGCAGCAGACATACCATGTACTACAGTTTTAGAATGCATTTTGTACTTTTGACAGTATGTATCATGTGCAACAACAGTAACTGCATGTTGATCTTGATGTTATGCCTTCCTCTTTCAGGTGTAATTGCATGTGCCGGGGGATGTCAGTGTTTGCGGTTAGTGTCCCATATGTAAATGTAGACTACTCACAGGTCTGTATGACAATACCTGCATGCAGTTTGTAGCTTCCACATCACAGTTATAATCTCCTAAGTTTCAAACATGTTTACTGATCTAATGATCCAAGCGCATGATAACTGTGTAGTAAGCTACTGTGGCCAGAGCCATCACATCCATAGTGGGTGACATCACAGGTATAGATACCTGGAGTGGGAGGAGGTAAAAGAGTGGTTTACCAGATGACAAGGGTAAAAGTGGATTCTTACTGGGAAGCAGTAATACCTGCTCTCGTGACAGGATGCATACACGGATTCACATACACAGTAACACACTCACAGATTCACAGACACAATAACACACACTCTGACACACACAGTTGCCAGTGTTAGGAGGAGAACCCCTGCCTATGTGCAAATCATCATTATAGTACTACACAATTACAAGACGCGCCACAGAGATTACACATGTAAAGGTAGTCAGAATGGCCTAAGATCGAGGACATCAACAGGGATACTAGATTGCGGTGAGTGTATGTGGGGAGGGGGGTCATCAGTAGGCTATGTAACAACAAGCCTCACCCCAGGGCATACATGTTTACAGGTGGTTAGAATGCTCTTCTAATATTGATGACATTAACAGGGATACTAGATTGCATTGAGTGGATGGTGGGAGGGGGTCTTATCATTTCACTATGGTAAAATACAGTCTCACTCCAGGGACCGGACAGCCACACACACACACACACACACACACACACACACACACACACACACACACGCACACAAAATGCTGTATTCACAAAGATATACACCTATGTCACACACATACAGACACTTGACGTGTGTGATTCAAACACCTGCCTATGTCTTGCTTTCTACACTTCACTCTGTACAGATGTCTACAACGGTGTACAGGAGAGTGAAAAACATTTGGGAAGTATTCCCCACCATAAGTGACATATATGGATACACACACACTCACATGTGCCAGTACTGTGAATCAAACACCTGCCTATCTCATGATAGGTATTACAGAGTGACAGCACTATCACATGTGCTACAAAGTGTACTGACTCTTTCCTTTGCCAACTGTGCTGATATATGCACAATATATGCACAGGGGAGGTGTTACTGTTCCAGGTGTCAAGAGGTTTGCCTTCAGTGTCACCCTTACTGCATTCTGCATTGTGTATCTTCCCCTTCAATTAACAAAACAATAGCTTAGCAGTTACACAGGTTATTGTAGGAATGGTTGTAACACACCTGTGAGCTGTCCTCAGTAATCATTCATCTGCAAAGTAGCCCCACCACGTAGTAGTTATGTCCAAACATCTGTCCATACCTAAAGTACAGCTTACTGTACTTTGAGCATATCACTATATACAGTTGACAATGTTGAGGCTGCATTGCAACTGCATGATGTACTAAGACACCAGTCACCTTCAAACATCAGACACTGCACATGCATGGAATCCAAACACACATCAATACATGTACAAATATGCAGTCTCCATCAGTAAGTGGACTAGCAGGTCAAGAGGATACATTCTACACCTTCCCAACACCATGTGTGAAACCTAGCTGAGCATTACACTATAATGGATGTTGTATTCATGTACTGGTAGGACACACAACCACCTTCACTGAGTAGCCAAGTGTGCATTTATGCCAACAGCACATCAGCAAGACACACACAGCAATATTCCATGTCATGATCCCACAAACTGTTAGGTGACAGTTCCACTGTGAAGCCAGGACACTGTAATGGTCAACAGTGAGCACATCATATTTGCCACACACACACATCATATTTGCCCCACACACCTCATGATTACTTGAAGAGTGCCAGCAATGTGCTCTGTTTGAGCTAGGCATTACACTTATTCAAGCATGTGCGAGGTCTGTGGCTTGTAAACATCTCATCCCAGCTATTGTGGTAATAAGGTTAACGTCCACACAGCACACAGCATGCATGGCTTGCAATTGTTGACATGGGGCATATGTAGGAGCTGTGGGCACACATGGCTGTACATGTCATGGAGATATCACCTGTAACTACTCAGAAACATACAGAGCATAGCTGAATTTCCATGAGTCTGTCAATACAGGCTATGTGTGTAGGTCCTATGATCCTGTTATTTGAGTATGTTTGTAGGCATTGCATTTGGTGGACATGTCTAATGACATACATGCCACATGGGTTGTTGTATGATATGATAGGTGTCATGGGTGACCAGTAGAGAGGGAATATTACCTCTGTCAACATAGATATCAAACCATATGTACTGTTAGCATTTAGCAGTCATGGACCTATCATCCATGTGCATGTGTGTAATGAATGTAGCCACCTGTATGTACAAAGGACAACAACAGCAATGGTATTCTCATTTATGTTGTATGAGTGTGGGATGTACATATCCAGGGCAGGTACATCTAGGTCATATCTGACCATGAGGGTGTTGTTTACTGGTGTACAGCAACAGTCAACTGTGTTAATGCTGACAACATCCAAGGAACCCTGGTATGTGTACAACTGACCTGGTTACAAACAGTGGTATTATTGCATTGCATAACACATTATGCAACTGTGTCAGTACATGGGTACTTTGCACAGTTGATGTAGGGCTAGGTACAGTCCACCAGTAGAAGGTTATTTGGTGTTCTACCATACTATTTCATACCACATGCATGGATGTGTGTTGGTAGTCTGAGGACATGGTGGTGGATGTATATAAGGATACAACCTAGAATGCAGCTTTTGCCACTGTCACCTGTACCTGACTCATCTGTGATGAATTATGTTGGAGTAGTGGTCTTTAATTGTGAGTAGCCTTTATGAATATGTGGACACCGCCACCTGGAGTGGTCTGTACCAGTGTTATGGCTCACGTGTCTGGATCTGAGTTATATGGTGGTAGTGCTAGTGTGCACTACAGAGCCTTCAGCCAGGTGTTCCTCACTGCACAGATGCCAGTATTCCCCATTGTAGGGACTGCATTGCGCAAATGGATTACAAAAGCCACATATCTAGCACTGGTTAGCATAAGCATCCAATGCAATTGTCTTGTAGGTGTCAGGGTGTTACTTCTGTGTTTAGGACTTGTGCCTTGGAATGGAACTATATGGGTAAATGCGACCTAGGTATTATCCACACTCCCTTGAATAATGGATGCAAGTGCTCTGTGACAAAGGCATGTCTTCTTTCAGTCATGACATCCCAGAATGACAGACACTGGACAACATCATAATTACAGTAGGACATTGGCTCATTGTTTTGGTCAAGTAGTTGCCACTCGTACCATGACATCATTGTGAGTGGCAGTATTGTGCTTGGTATCAAATGCTGCATCTAAGGTGACAGACAGCAGCAGACGTGTAGATGACCAATGTCAGATATGCTTAGTGGAACAGTCCTGCTAATAATGACAACTACTAACACAGCCGGGAGAGGTCATCTTGACACCTGCACCTCAGTACCATTAGACAATGGGGCTCACATATTATGCTTGCACATGCCACTGTTCCAAGTATAATGCCACTGTCCACAACCTGATATCAATGTATGCCTTTCAAGGAAGCAATGTGTGTGACACATGCTGTAGTTAGCATCCACCTGTGTGTCCCATTTAACCTATTGTCTGTCACTTCCACACATGCATGATTGTGTATACTTGACATATATAAGTTCATAGGTTCATAGGTTCATACTAGGCTATCTGCCCGAGGGCATTTGCAAGCCTAGCCCATCGTTTTGTGGCTTACGCCACCCCTTTAGTATGGGGAACTATACCCATTATTTTGCTGTGCCTCTGTCGAGCAGTGACACTGAGGTAATCCCTGGGGTATATCTGCGATCTCCCATCCATTGGTCAAGAGTTCTCTTGAACAAGGCCAGCGAGGTGCTCTGCCTCACATGTACCGGGATTTTGTTCCACAGCATAGGGAGTCTTTGGGTGATGAATCTATCCCTCCAGCACGTCCTATTAATAGCCGTGTCGAGGTTTAAGTCTCCCGCTCTTGTGGCTCTGATGGATCTAGATTTTTGAGGTGAAGCATATTCATCAAATCTGGGTTTGACATGGCCTTGTATGTTAGGCAAAGGTCACCTCTGAGCAAGCGTGCGACTGAATAGAGCTGGAGTTCTTTCAGTCGGGCAGCATAGGACAGATTTTGAGACCCTTTATCCTTTTGGTGAGGAACTTTTGTGGCCTCTCCAGCTGCTGCAAGTGTCGGGTCAGATACATTCCGAATGGGGCATTGTACTCAATCATTGGTCTGATGAGTGATGAGTAAAGGGAGACTATGACCTCCCTTGATCTAGATGAGAATCCCTTCATGATAAAGTGGGCAATGTAGAAGGTCTTCCTAACTACTTTAGCTACATGGGTGTCGAATGACAGACTACTATCAACCTGGGTCCCCAGGTCCCTGATAACTTCTTCTGTGCTCAGTGGATTGCCACCTATTTGGTAGCTAGGGTAACCTTGTTTTTCCCGAAGGGTATGACTATGCATTTTTTGGCATTTAACTTTAGGCCGTGGCTCTGGCACCAGTTATCCGTTTCTGTGAGACCCTTCTGAAGGATATCTGTGTCAGATGTGTTTTCTACTATGGCGCCCAGTTTGCAGTCATCTGCAAACTTTGTCAACCATAATCCTCCTGTGTTTGCTTGTACTTGAAAAGTAGATGCCAAACAAGAGTGGGCCCAGGACTGAGCCCTGTGGGACACCACTTGTGACAGGCTTTGAGTCTGACATGGCGCCAGCAACTCTGACCCTGTGGGTTCTGTCACTCAGCCAGTTTGCAACCCATCTTGTGATGTATGGGTTGACATTTAAGCTGATGAGTTTTTCAATGATACCTGAGTGGGGTATTGTATCGAAGGCCTTAGCCAGATCGAGGTAGGCTGTATGGACTGCCTTTCCCTCATCAATGGCTTTGGTGACTGTTTCAAAAGTCAACCAAGTTTAAAAGGCATGATCTGCCTTTGACAAAGCCAAACTGGGTTGGATCCAAAGTCTGCAAATTCCCTATGTCTTTATTTATGAGGTCCATTATGATCCTCTCCATGGCTTTGCAGATAAGGCTTGTCAAGCTAATGAGGCGGTAATTTCCAGGGTCGGTGGAGGCACCGCTTGTGAAGTGGGACCACAGTTGCAGCGCCACTCCTGGAGTGCGTATCCAGAGGTAAGACTTTGATTAAACAGCTGTCCTAGCTGTGCGTTTAATTCCTCATTGAGTTCGTGGAGCACACAGCCGGGGACACCATCAGGTCCCATGGATGCTGTGTTTTTGCTTTGGAGAGCAGTTCTCACTTGGGCTGGAGATGTTTGGGGGCTGCAATCATTTGGTATAGATATCTCTCCTTTTGGGAGGAGGGGAGAAGTTTGCACTGAACCTGTCAGCCAGTATGTTGGCAATGTCTGTAGGATCAGTAATCTTCACATCATTTTGAACTAGCTCTGAGCATATCTGGAAGTTTCCTCCCAGGTTTCTAACATAGCTAAAGAAGGCCTTATGATTGTCTTTTGAGTCTTTAGCTATTTTTCTCTCGAAATTTGCTTTGGATGATTTTATGAGAGCTCTTAGTTTTTTACTTATAGTGATCAAGGGTGTCTTACCTTTTAAGGATTTTGCTCTATCTTGTAGTAGCTTCCTCCTTTTGTTGTAGAGTTTGTTTATGGCTGGGGTCCACCAGACTGGACGCTTGCTTTGGTACAAAGAGTCTTTGTTTTGCTTGGGATTGCCTTATCCATGCAGTCCTGCAGGTGCTGGTAGAAGGCATTTGTAAGTGATACAGCGGCTTGAGTACTGTTTTCCGCCAGCTCGGGGGCCTTAAAGAAGACCACACTAGTCTTTAGAAGTGTGAAGTCGGCTTTTGAGAAGTTCTTTACTGTGGTCTTTTTGATTTCAGGTGGGGTGGGATGAGGACCTCCAGCGAGATTAGTTTGTGATCTGATCTCACCAGTGAGGGGTACACCTCCGGTGTTGAACATTGTGCTCCCATGTTCGTGATGATGAGATCAAGTATGTTATCTCCTCTTGTGGGGATGGTGACTAGTTGTTCCATGGCATTTGAGTTTATGAATTCCAGGAACTTTTGGGCTAGGGTGTTTGGGCTTGAGTAGTGTTCCCAGTCTATATTAGGGTAATTGAAGTCACCTAGTATGATGGTGTTTGGTGATACATTTATCCCCTCTAGTGTTTTCAGGAAGGCCATGTGAGGTTCCTGAGTTTGTGAGGGTGGCCTGTAACATGCTACAATTTGCAGAGCAGTCTTGCCTATGGTTAATTGCACCTGGATGGTCTCCGATGCATCGTCGTTGCCACCAGTCTTGAGGTGTGGGTGTCCTTGATGAATATGGATACCCCTCCTTTCTTGGTATTGTCCGGATTTTGGGGCGGAACGCATGATATGAGGTAAAACCTGATAGCTGGGGTGCTCTCAGGAGCCTTGAACCAGGTTTCTGTCACAGCACAGACATCGATGTTCTCCATACTGAGAAGGGCCTCGAGTCGTGCATTTTGAGATTTAGACTTCTGGCATTGAGCAGCATTACCCTTAGTTTTTTTCCTTTTTGTGTTCTAGGGTGGTAGGTTTAGAATTTGAGCCTTGCCTAAAAAGGCACTATGGGGTGGCAAGAGCCTTTGCCAATATCCGGAATCCCAGGGTGACAGGTGCAAGCCGTCCCTTGGCAGCGTGGCTTGTCCAGCATGTCATCCCAGGCAGACAGACACTGGATCCCCTTTGAATGACACCAGTGTTTAAGCCAATTGTTAAAGCTGATCATCTTATCTCTGTATTGTGGCATCATTCTTGGTGAAGGTAGGATACTGCTCAAGGTCAGGGTCATACCTGCCTGGGCTACATAATCAGAGAGCTCCTCAATGTCTCTTTCATGTAGTCCAGGAGGTGCCTCAGGTCGTTTACACCAGCGTGGACAATGACTGAGTCATATTTGTACCTGCTGTTGAGAGACCTGAGTGCTTGCGTTATGTGGCGGATTCTAGCGCCTGACAGGCAGCTTACTGTGACCTTCTCCTTACTCAGTCTGGTGAGCGGGACGTCAGTGTGTCTGACTATGGAGTCACCAATGACTAGTGTGTCTGGCATTGTGTTTGGCCTTAAGGGCTGTGACATGGCAGTACTTCATGTACATGTATGCATGTGTATCACACAGCACAGAAGCAGATATATCATTTACAGGCCACATACAGGTATCTGGTAGTAAACCTGTATGATGTGCATATATACTGACAGTTTTGTACATAGTTGTAAACCTGTGTATTATACAATAGGAGTCCATTACAATGTGTTCTGTACATCCAAGTGTATGAGCATGCACACTGTCGCCTTCTGTGGTTACAATCCGAGTGCATTCCAAACGGCCCTGTGCTGCTAAGTGTATGAGCATACCCACTGCCACCTTGTGTAATTTGAGTCAGTGCATCTAAACAAGCCCTTTGTTTCTAAGTGTATGAGCATGCCCACTGTGACCTTGTGTAATTGGAGTCAATGCATCCAAACAAGTCCTGTGATTATATGTGTATGAGCATGACCACTGTAACTGTGTAGAGTGATAGTTGTCTATTCCACAGATGGACATACTCCAGTTCAGGGCTTGTTGTGCTACAACTATACCTCTCAGGCCTACCTATGTCTTACCTGCAGATGATGTGTCTTGTTTGTGCACACAGGTTGTAATGGACTCCTACTTTAAACACACAGGTTTACAGCTATGTACATCTTAACTGTCAATATCCCTGTTGATGTCCCCAATCTTAAAAGGGCATTCTGACTGCCTTGAAATGTGTAATCTCTGTGTCGTGTCTCGTAACTGTTTAGTACTGTAAAAGTGATCTGTAGATAGGCAGGAGTTCTGATCCCACCACTGGCAACTGAGAGTGTATGTGTGTGTGTCAGCAAATGGCTGAGTGTGGTTGTGTGTGTATATTTGTGTCTGCATCCTGTCATGACAGTGGGTTTTACTGCTTTCCAAAGAGAAACCACCTTTTGCACTGGCCTTTATCCTTGTCTTCTGCTAAACCACCCTCCCCCCTCCCCACTGCAAGTAATCAGTCCTGTGATGCCACCCAGCTCAGAAGCAGAATCAGAGTAAGTGTAATTGTATGGGTTCTGTAGCACATACCCCAACTGCATACCACTCTACTAGTTACCTTTACATAGGGAAGAATTGTAAACACAATACTGGCAAGTGTGTGTGTTTGTGTGTGTGTGACTACCCTGTAGCCAGGCATACACATGTGTTATATCTTTTAACATGCTGCACACCATGGTAGTCTTCTGTGGTGAGTGGAGTCTACAAATTATTACATAGTTAGGAATAGAAAAAGAATAGACAGTCAAGAACGACTACTGTTGGGTATGTTGTTTTCCTGTGCCACTGTCGAGCAGTGACACAGATGTGGTCTCCGGGGTGTATGTCCATACCCATCATTCTCCCACCCAAACTCCACAATTCCCAGGTTATATTTCCTTAGCCATCATTCCCCACCCCAAACTCCACATACACAACAACCATCCCTTCTCTGGTGAACTGATTAAAATTTAAATGCCTCTGTTTTGTGTACATGTCAATTCCTTTGAAACCCTTCTGTGTCACAAAGGGTGTTCAGACATGTTTATATATATGGCTATTCTGTGTCTGTCTCTATATATATATATATATATATATATATATATATATATATATATATATATATATATATGTGTGTGTGTGTATGTGTATACATATCCCGTAAGTGCATTTATGTATTTAGTATTTAGTTATAACAGTTGTACATATGTAGACTTGTCTATGTTGTTTCACAGAGTACAGTACATTCAAGGGTACTGTACATATGTACACAAAGTGACTGTCCCATTTGCTTTCAGTACTGTGGAATACCTGTAGTAAAATGTGTATTATAAAAAACATGAAACTTGCATGCAACCCAGATGGCTTAGTGGTAAGTCTAGTGACCTTGGTGTGCATGGTCCAGGGTTCAAGACCTGCAAGAGTTGTGTTGCTGATAATGTCATTTAGGACTGAATAAGACACTTTTAAGCAGGTGTAAATGTGTTTTTGTGACAGTAAACAGCAGGTACACACAAGTAAAAGACATGTACAACTCGCAGTACATTTGCAATGCCCTTCTTTGGCAATCCTGCTGATGTCACCCACCTAGACATGCCCCTCTGGGACTGCTGTAACCCAGTAATCTCTGTAGCACGTCCTGTAACAGCATAATGCTGTAGTGTGATAAACTATTTTGGTAGGTGTTCTAATTCTAGACTTGTCAGCTGTGTGTCTGTCTGCCTGGGAAGGGAACAATGCTTTTTAGAGTATGCACACTCCTTACAATTCACATACTCAACTTTGGAAAGGATGCTGTCACCCACCTAGAAATACACCTTTGAGACTACTGTGACCCCGTTGTTTCTGTAGCACGTCCTGAAGCTGTGTAATGTTGTAGTGTGCTAAACTAGTTTGGTAGGTGTTCTAATCCCAAACTTGCCAACTGTGTGTGTGTCTGTCTGCCTAAAAAGAGAGTAATGCTTTTTAGATTATGCACACTCCTTGCAATTCACATACTCAGCTTTGGCAAGGGTGCTGATGTTACCCACCTAGAAATACACCTCTGGGAGTGCTATAACCCAGTCATTTCTGTAGCACGTCCTGTGACTGTGTAATGCTGTAGTGTGATAAACTAGTTTGGTAGGTGTTCTAATCCCAGACTTGCCAACTGTGTGTGTCTGTCTGCCTGAGAAGGGAACAATGCTTTTTAGAGTATGCACACTCCTTACAATTCACATACTCAACTTTGGCAAGGGTGCTGATGTCACCTACCTAGAAATACACCTCTGGGACTACTGTAACTCAGTAATTTCTCTAGCTCATCCTGTAACTACGTAATGCTGTAGTGTGATCAACTAGTTTGGTAGGTGTGCTAATTCCAGACTTGCCAACTGTGTGTGTGTGTGTGTGTGTGTGTCTGCCTGAGAAAGGAACAATGCGTTTTAGAGTATACACACTCCTTACAATTCACATACTCAACTTTGGCAAGGGTGCTGATGTCACCCACCTAGAAGTACACCTATGGGACTGCTGTAACCCAGTAATCTCTGTAGCATGTTGAGTAACTGTGTACTGCTGGAGTGTGATTTACAACTGTGGTAGGGTTCCGTCCACAACCATGGCAGTTATGTATGTTTTCTGTGTGTTTCATTGTCTATGTAGGGAGCAATACATTATAGCCTACTCACTCGCAGGACATTTACAATGTCCTACGTTGGTGATCCTGCTGATGTCATTCCTTGTCAAATACACCTCTGGGGATCAAGTTCTCTAGTAATCCTTGTGGTGCGTCCTATAGCATCTGCATGCAGTAGTGTGATATAAATATTTGTCATGGGTTCTATACCCACACGTGTCAGTCGTCTGTGTCTCACTGCATGTTTTGTGAGCAATGCATTTTGGGCTAGTCACTTGCAGGAAATTCAAATTGCCCTACTTTGGTAACCCTGCTGATGTCATTCCTTGTGAAATACACCTTTGGGGATGGGGTAGCACAGTAATTTCCATAATGCATGCTATAACTGCGTACTGCTGTAGTATGATAAACTACTTAGGTAGGAATTCTATTCCAAAATGTGGCAGGTGTGTGTGTTTGTTTGATAATCAGAGCCTGTGTGGAGGTGGCTGTGAGTGTCTAACCACTCGACCTGTTGAGGAGCATTTTTTTGTAGTTTTCCTATATGGTGGCCATATAATAAGTCACAATGTCCACCTCACGAGGTTTGCAGATTTCAATCAGCCAAGAGACTGTGTTGGCAAGCCATACCCCTACATCTGGCAAAATTCTTGGTGAACAAAGTAAGCAACCCTACTATTACCCAAATACAGTCTGAACCCATACGTCATACACAAATACACTTGCCTAGAAAATCCTGCTATGTTACTATTACCCTGCACATTGTTGACAGATAGTATGCATGGTTTGAATGCAGTGGGGTGCAGAGGGCATGGCACCCTGTCCACCAATACAATAGGCACATCATTGTGGACAATGCACCTTCACTATGTTCCCCACTGGACACCTACAACATATGTGGGTGCCATCAAATGTGATTCACAAAGGACATACAATGCCTCACACATGCCCTGTATGGACAGATGCCACTGACACCAGGGAATACCTGTATCATGCTATCAATGCAGGTGCAGGGTCAACCTGCTGTCTATTAGCAGGTCCTGCCACACCAGGCCAGGATTGGCACATTTGATGATAACAGTCTGTGTACACAACATGTGCCAGGCAAACCAGGTACACTTAAACATGTCACTGTATATTAATGTGGGACGTGCACATCCCAGGCAATGTCCATGTCAAGGACTATCAAACACAGACATGGCATGCATTGCAAAGCAATGGCCACACACAATGGTAACCAAGATGACAGGACAGTTAATACAATACCCATCTGTGTGGGACATTGCAGACACTACACCCATGAACCACACTGCAGACCATTGTCAGGTGGCCTGATGCTAAAGATTACCCCTCACCCAGCCTTGTACAGCCATCTTGCACAGCCAATCACTACACACCCATGAAGCAATGCACACATGCATGTCAGTACTTGCACCTTGTGTCTGCATGTGGGGTATGATGTTCCCAACCACAGTCACACCCAGTATAACTCCCACTGGCATACTGACTGATGTCAGACATGTTTACATGCCGTAGCCCATAGAACCTCAGGATAACCCCTGTGGTGCATGTAATACCTGTGCATTACTGTAGTGTGGCAAACTAAGCAGTTAGGAAGTGTATTTGTGAGCCTGCCGATGTGTCTGAGCCCCTTAGAGAGTGTGGTTGTGCTGGCAATGACATCTGTTCATGTGGACAGCAATGTGTGCTACACCTAATGCATGTCTGCTATATCTCTGTTGCAGATGTCGCTCACCAGCACACATATATGTTCTTATAGCACACCAGCATGTCAGCTATGTGGCATATGGAGTAACTGCATGCACTTGTAATAGTAATGGCTAATCAATCAGGGGTTTGAACTCTTGTACCAGTAGGTGTGTGACAGATGATGCTTAGGTTTTAGTCTCCCAGCCCTTCTCTGATGTACTTTGCCTCTGTTTGTCCCTCACGCATACCCTCTGGTGGATGTGGAGATGTACACCTGCTCAGCAGCAGTTTGTGTTTTGTAAGTGATGGTCATGATCAGGTGATGGCCTCTGCACCTATTGCAGTCCTCCTCTAGCTTATTGCATGTGGAACAGCTGTGGTGACATTCTCTTAGCCAATTGCATGGAAACACAGTACAATATCTAGGAACATCATGTTGGTGTTTGCCCATGACAGTCGCTGTGAGTGGAACCTGGATCTGGTGTTTGGTAAACAGCATCACAGATGAAATCTGGATATTCCTCAAATGACATACACAGTAGAAAATAGCCTAAAGTCAGGAGGGTGATGTGCCAGACATGACTACAGCATGAAAGTGTAGCTATGCTTCATTCAGACTACTGCCAATTTAACAAGTTGTGTGAGGTAATGGCTAGTCTGCATGTTTTAATAACTGACAAGACAGTGCTTTGTTTGTGAGGAAACCCCATCTGTAGGGTCATCTGTGGACTGGTGAGTGTGTGGAACCATTTGTTTCTTATGTAACTCACAGAACACACATCTGTGAACTGTAGAAGCATAGTGTGAGAATTGCAGTCAGTACATGGTGACAGTGATGAGAGTTACTGCCATTGCATCCCTGATTGGACATATGTCACATAAAACAGTGGTATGACAATCACTCTCTGAGGTTATCACAGTGACATGCCAATAGTGGGCCACTGTTTATAGCTGCAGTCACAAGTCATCTATGCTTTGGACAGATGTCATGCAGTATATATGCATGTGTTGTGCTCCCTATGCAAATATATGACATCTGTTGTCTTGGGTTGATGGTAATATCTATGCATGCTGTTATAAGTAATTCTGAATGCTGTTGACTATTACTAAGCCTTATCTGTGTTAAAACTACAACATCATAGGCTGTATGGGATTGGAGGTTCCGGCAGAACCACCTGTCCCACTTCAGCTGGCCATGGCACCGGGCACCAGCATGTTTGGGGCCCAGCCTTGGACCTCCACATCTGTTAGCTCTGCACCACCTTCTGTTGGAACCACCATGAAGGATGCACCCCGCTCCGGGAGCAGGTCCAGACAGGAACTTGTCAGCTGTCGTACAGTCCAGGCTGTGGTGCATACGGGGCTCAATAAGAGGTTTCGAGGCCAGCTACAACAGCTTGAGGGCAGAGTGTCACATTTAGAGGGTGAGCCTGCCCCACCTAGACAGCCCCCAGCACACCACCTTTGTGGCTGTGAAGGTGCAGTGGTGGCTGCCCATGGGTGGGGACCTCCGTCCCACTGTTTCCATTTGGGGGCTCATGGGCTTGTGATGGACAAATACCCCTCCCCGTCCAAGGTGTATCCCCCCATGTGTCATATACTGCCTCTGTATGCTGTCTTGTCTATCATCCTACCCATCCTATCCTCCACGAGCATACCTACTCTCCTTCCCCAACATCCCACTCTTACCTTACGAAAACAGAAACAAAAGGCCAATCTGTTCCCAGAACAACTTTTGCCCCATACATAGCTGTCCATTTCACACGTGTCCACTGGACACATGTAACCTTTTTAACTTGCATCACAACATATTACTGTTGTCCTCACCTCTCTCTCAGGCAAACAATCCTGGTATGCACATGACTCCAAAAGGTTCCAGGTACACATGATGCAGACGACCCCATTATACACACGACACTACCGGTCCCTCTATGGTTACCCCATTTAACTTTTTAATGTTGATGATGTTGCACACAGCACCTTGCAAGAGTACTGTTCTCACATAATGATTGGACAGGAACTGTTTTGTTAATGTAAATGAAATGCTCAAAGTAATGTATTTGGGCAATGTACAAATGTTTGCGTGTATTAATGACACATGTCTGTCTCAGAGAGTCTTGATATTACATAGGAAAACACCACTACATAATACAGGAGTTGCTGGTGTTTCCCTTTTCATTCTTTTTTACTGCTTTGTTGTCACATGGAATGCTCTTGATATGTCTATATATATCTATATTTATGTATGTATATATATCTGGACATAAACACACACACATACAGCTACGTAATGGAATACATTTCCTATACTGTTGAATGACTGTGCTGGATGCTATGTTTGTGATAACATCTGATGTTTGTATATCTGCCATGGCTTAGTGGTAAATCGCTGTGGTGTGCAGGGTCCTGGTTTTGAGCCTTGCAGAGGCCATTTATTTTGTTGCTGGGCAAAACAAGGGCTATTGGATATGGAGTGCTTAAGGCACTTTTAAGCAGTTGTGAGCGGGTGTGCGTGGGTTTGCGCGATGGTAAGCAGTGGTTACTTTTGGTTACAGTTCCTTACACTCAGTTACCTTCTTGATTGCTTAACTTGTGTAGGCAGTGCTTACCCCCATGCAAACAGGCTGTAACCCGCTCACTTCTGCTTAAAAGTGCTTAATCCCGCTTACCCCAGTGCTAATTTCTTTAAAAGAAAAGAAAAAAGGGGTGATAGGAAAGTGGTGAAAAAGAGGCACAAAGAGGGAAAGACAGTAGGCAAGATAGCTAGGGATGTGCAGGACGGGTGTAGGGAAGGTCCATAGCTGTCCATTTCTTCTACAGCAACGGCTATGCATATGCAAGAAATGTGGCAGTACATTTGGACACTCACAACCCTGAGAGAGGGGTGAGGACAACAATAGTATGTTGTGATGCCAATTAGAAATGTGTACATGTGTCCAGTGGACACATGTGTGAAATGGACAGCTACGTATGGGGCATGCTTTTTTTGCGGGATTGCCCTTATTTTCTTTTACTTTTTGGTGAGAGTGGGATGTTGGGGAAGGAGAGTAGGTATGATCATGGAGGATAGGTTGGTTAGGATGACAGACAAGACAAACAAGATGTGTACAGGGGTGGTATATGACACATGTGGGGAGGGAACACCTTAGATGGGAAGGGGTGTTTGGAAGTCACAAGCCCATGAGCCCACAAATGGATACAGTGGGACTGAGGTCCCCACCCATGGGCAGTCACCACTGCAACTTCACAGCCCAGAAGGTGGCTGTGCTGGGGGCTGTGTAAGAGGGGCAGGCTCACCCTCTCGTTGCACCACAAAGCCCTCAAACTGGCATAGGTGGTCTTGAATCTCCCTGTCGAGCTCCCTACACACCACAGCCCAGACCGTACCATGGGTGACAGGTTCCTGTCCATTCCGGCTCCTGGGGGGGAATGAAGCCCCATCTACTGTGGCAGTTCCACCCGAAGGTCCCATTCTGAGCCCCAGATGTGCTGGTGCCCGGTGCCATGGCCAGCTGAGGTGGGACAGGTGGGTCCGCTGGGACTGGCCTTCCCATATGAGCTATGTTGTAGCACGTTTAAGGCAGATATGTGCTAGTAATATTCAACAGCATTCAGGATTAGTTATAACAGCATGCATAGGTATTCCCATTACCCATGGTACCAGATATAAAATAGCTGCACAGCAGGCAGGACACATGCATATATGGGTAAACAGTGGCCATTACAACAGTATGCAGGTTTCATTGATGGCAACAGGATACCAATATGGGGGTATTTTAACATGGCACATGCATAAAAACAGATGTGAATATTTATAAACCAATAGGACACATGTCCCAACAAAGGTTAGGAGAGTAGACATACCAAATGAGTTGTGTAAATTGGTTATTTTTGCACATATATGGTAGGGATGAGAGAGAGAGAGAGTTCAATTAACAACTAATGAATCCTTGTAGTTTACACAACATTCGTAGTCACTGCAGTGGTCTGTCCCTTACATGTATTATTACACTACCCAGTGGCGTTATATTGTACAATGGTACAATGGTATGTTTGTAGATTAGTATGTACGGGACCTGTGTCTTACGTACAGGCTTGAAAAGATGCAGGTGTAATGCAACATGTTTTGACACTGCTGACTGCTGTCATACACTTTGGGTGAGATGCTGGGATGACAAGTATGTTTGCATGTACATTCTCTGACCATGTACAAGTCTGACTATCAGTTATATGTCATTTACAGCTGCCTACATTTCTTGGATCATCCCACTAATTTGTCAGGGGGAACAGGGCAAAAGGCAGGTGATGTGGGCTATTTATCAGGACATACTGGGCAGATTGGAACAGTTGACTGGGCAGATTGGAACAGTTGAGGATTATAAATATGCATACCACTTTTTATTTGAGCATTCTAGCATAATCTGTACAGTTGGTAAGTGTATATATGCATACAGCTTTCTCTCTGAACATTCTAACAAACTGTGTGCAGTTGTGTGGAATGATTATGCATACAACTCACTGGCGCTCCTGGGATCCAAAGCCCTGCTGTGTGTGACAAAAGCATTACAGTTAAGATAACTGTACACTATGCCATCAGGCAATTGTTGTGAGGCTTTGCAATGTATTTAGTCTAATATGACTGACCTGTTTGCACTTCCAACATTGTTATACAGCACTTCATACACATTTTATCTGTATACCACAGTGTGAGTAACACTGCTTACTACAACAGTACTATTTAATAACTACAACAGTTCAACAACATATGACTGCAGAGTAAACAGAAGCAATGCAGGGGTTACACCTTTATTCGCAGCATATTACACATCTGTATACTGGTACAACACTTTCTGAGGCTCTTACATTTATTTGTTATGACAGTACATGCAGGCTATTTACTAACCTGCCTCACGACGCATCCTTTGCAGCCTAGCATCATAGGATTGCTGGTTTGCAGCACACTCATCTGCAGCTGTCAGAGAAGTACAGTGATATTTAGCCATACCTATCCATAGTATACAAAAGCTAGGCAATTATTAACTACGTAGTGGAAGGAGTACTTACTCAGTTCTGGGGCATTCTGCATCTGCCTTGTTTCCTGGATCCACTGTTCCAGGACATCCCCCCTCCACTGCTTCAGGTCTGCATGGTGGTGCCTGACCTGCTCACCAGTCCAGGGGATACCTGTGGCACTTGTGAGGTCACGGGCAAGACTGTCCCAGGCCTCCATTTTGTACTGCGAGCCCTGGTACTGGCCCTGCAGTAGTCTCCTGTCATGGTGCTTTACCAGGAGCCATACGATGAATTTGGACTCCTGGATGCCCCAGTGCTACGCTCTAAAGCGAATGCCTTCTCCCACTCCAGCCATTCTGCCTGTAGGGGGATGCTACAACCAGTTATGAGCCATATTCCCACCTCTTCAGTTTAAGTTGGGCTGGATTCCCGCACTTTTTCATAATTGGCCAGTTTCGAAAAGACTAAGCTATGTCTTATTCATTGCAGGTTATATATGTGTCTGGTATCTGTCATTCATGTGTACATACACTGTATGGGGTCCTGGGGACTTCATAACTTTATTAAAGTGACACCTCAACTCTATGTTTACTGCAGTACTCCAATTCACATATTTATGGTCTGTGGCAGGTTATAGAAGATTACACTGTACATAGATTCAGTTCACATGTTTGATTTGATTTCCCTGTGGTGAGGATTAGTTTGCTGATACCTCATTTATATCTATTGCTATCATGGTGTAGTGCTTAACTACTGTGACTGTGATGTACAGGGTCCTGAATTCTAGCCTTGCAGAGGCTGTTTATTTTGTTGCAGGCCAGAACACGAGCTGTTGGGTACAGAGTGATTAAGGCACTTTAAAGCAGTTGTGAGCGGGTGTGCACTGGTTTGCACAAAGCTAAGCAATGCTAACCTCCGATTACAGTTTCTTACACTCAGTTAGCCTCTGCATTGCTTCACCAGTGTGGTACTCGCATACTGGTGGCCAAACAGGCTTACACCGGCTTGCTCCCACACTTGCAAATGCACTGCATTTGGTGTTTGCATCTGACACTAACACCCCTGGGTTGGGGTGAGGACTACAATAATACCTTGTGATGCCTATTACATCAGCTTACATGCCTACAGTGGGATGTTGTGACCATGTGTTCATAGATGTTGTGTAGTGGGTTATGCAATGACACATACGGTCATACTGTACTTAGCCATTTAAACTGGACTGTGCTGTGCTGTGGTGGGACCCATATCTGGAATGGCTACCCATTAGGCATAAGCATGCCCATCGACTGTACAGAATCCATGGCCTGTCCAGAGTTTGCTTCATATGGTGTGTCCCTCTTACAATCTGCACCGCACCTGTTTGGCAAATACCTGGGAACTGACATCATTAAATACAGACAAGCAATTGGGTTTAGGACCCCACATCCTTCAGCCGAGTCATGCTAATGCGTACCTATTATTCTATCAGCTTTCTAAGGTTGTAAGTGGAATATGTGCTTTCTTTCCCTATTTGTTCCCTCGATGGTTTATGTTCTGTCCAGTGGTTTTGCTCTTAGGGGTTGAAGGGTATGGGTGTAAGCTCTGTCCATTTCAGAATATTACTTACATCCCCGGGAAGGTCCTAATACAACTGCACCAGCCAACACCTGCACGCCTAGGCCCATAATTGCATACCCATAGTTCCCACACCTGCCCTTCCTCTACAGCACTCATCCTTACTGTGGGTGTGGGTGGGAGTCTAACCACACCACTACACACTGCTCACTCTCCACGCGTCAGGACACATGTCATACATTGTGTCGACCCATGGGTTATCAGGCTTGCACAACCTACTGGTCTGTGTACGTCTACAGCCTGGTTTGATGAATTATTACAGGGACTGACCAGTAATTTTTGGGGTGTCCTACAAGGGACATTGATGTCTTTGTTTCAAGATTAGACCTGGCAGGTCTCTCCCACTGGTAGTATCCTGCCTGTGGTCTGGGAAGCAGTGGTGTGCTTACTTGTATCGTGTGTTTGTATGTTTCACCTGTCTAGGTGGGGGTGGTTGATGCTAACTGTTACACGTTTGTTGATTGGACCCCTCCCCCCCATTTTCATGGCCTGTGAACATATGTAATTCATAACTTCTGTATCATATCCTAGCTATTTACAAGTGTATGTTTGCACACACACACACACACACACACACACACACACACACACACACACACACACACACACACACACACACACACACACACACATGCACACACACACACACATATATATATATATATATATATATATATATATATATATATATATATATATATATATACACACATTACTATATACAGCTATATCTGTATATGAATGCATACATGTATATATTTATATATTGCTGTCTATGTATATCTAACAACATATGGGTGCATGGGTGTCTGCATATGTATATATCTATATGTGGGTATATATATGTATTCTGTCTCTGTATGTATACATTTGTACTATGGAGAGGGAGAGGTATATCGCTATGGGTAGATATGCACACACATTACTATACATATATGCATCTACATCTGGTTATTCCGTTCTCTGCCATGTAGATTAGACTTTGTTGCAGTGGGACTCATAGCGGGTGTGGCTACTCGTTGGGTGACGCTTCTGCCCAATGAACACTTTTGCTCACATCCCTGGGGTTGTCCGTATAGACCCACATCAGCCAACACCTGCACACCTAGACCCATAACTAGCTACCCATAGTTCCCACACCTGCATCTCCTCTACTGCACCCATCCTTACTCTGAGTGCAGGTTGGGCCTGAACACACCACTACACGCTGCCCACTCTCCACTTCACAGGACCCATGTCATATGTTGTCTCGACCCATGGGTCATCAGGCTTTCCCACCCTTGTATTCCGGGTATGTACACACCCCAGCCAGAATGGTCATCGTATTGGCTTCCTTTGGCTATATATCAATTTTTTGGGAGTCCCGCAAGAGACGCTCCTGTCTGTTCCAAGATTAGATTTCACGGGTGCAGTCTGTCCCCCCCCCCAGTTGTATCCTGCCTGTGGTCTTGGGAGCAGTGGACTATTTACATTGTTTGTGGGTTTGTGTGTATGTTTCCTCTGTCTGGCTGGAGGGGGTGGGGGGCTAATGCTACGTGTTACATGTTTCTTGCTTGGGCCCCTCACTTCCATTGGCATAGCCTGTGAACATATGTCATTCTTGTATGCTGTTTCCTATCATAGCTGGATATCTGTGTATATCTACACACACACACACACACACACACACACACACACACACACACACACATATATGTCTGCAACTATATACATATATATATATATATATATATATATATATATATATATATATGGCATCAGGACACATGCTCGACTAGCATATGTCCGAATCACATATCATCGAACACACATACACAGAAGCGCTTAACATCGACACGCGCTTCTGTGTATGTGTGCCTGTTTTGTAGATCGGACTACAGTGCGGGTAAGGGAAAATTCCCTTTTCCCCACTGTAGTGCGATCTCGGAGTGAGAATAATAAAGTAGGGGGTGTGGGGGTGCAGGGGGCAAAGCCCCCCTGCAGAAACATAGAATTTATTTATTTTTTTTGAACTACACATACACGGAAGCGCTTTTCGATGTTAAGCGCTTTTGCGTATGTGTGTTCGATGTTTTGTGATTCGGACATATGCTAGTCGAGCATGTGTCCTAGACCCATATATGTGTATGTGTGTGTCTGTAAGGCAATGCATACCCCCGCGCAAATGCACTTAAACATGCTTACTGGTGCTTATATATGCTTACTACTGCTTATTTATGCTTAAACCTGCTTACTAGTGCCTTATTCATTATGACACTGACACTTCACTCCAGTTCACTTTTAATTCTTAAAATAAGAAAAAAATAATAAAACAGCCACCAAGGACTAAACGTAGGTCTTCACTATTTTAATAAAACACAGAACCAAATAACTAAGCGCTTTCACCAGGCATAAACCGCTGGCCAGCAACATCAGCCTTAATCAAAACTTGTTCTAAAATACATGCTTTTAAACTGGTACAAGACCCCAAGTGTACTGCTTGAAAATGTGATGCCACAGGGCTATCCAAATTTTGATTCTTAATGTCTCTAACATGCTCTTGTACTCTGATTTTAAACATTATTTTGGTTTCTGCTATATAGAAGAAACCACAAGGGCATGAGAGACAATAAACCACTCCTTTAGACACACAGGAGAAAATAGCCCTAGGCTGAAAAAATGTGATTTATTTTATCAAAGGTCCTGACCACATGAATACAAATCGAGCATTTACCACAGGGAAATGTACCAGAATTTTGTAAAGGAATAGTTACAATTTCAGCAGGCATAGAGAACAAATTATGAACAACCATGTCTTTTATATTTCTAGCTCTCTTATAGGAGACATTAAAGCAGTCAGGTAAATTCTTAATCTCAGACTTCCCCTTATGTAAGAATGGCCAGTAGTATTTTAAGATTTTTACTAACTCAACGCTATAAATATTATAGGTGGCGACAAAATATATCTTTTTATCACTTATATTCCCTGTGTGACTCCTATATCTATTCACAGACTTCATATCATCTGGAATATTAACCACACTAGTGGTATCCCTTCTTAAGCACAACAACTTATTCAAATAATTAATAATTAATTCATTACTATATCCCCTTTGTTTAAAGGCTATACAATAATGTAAAGTCTCTTCCTTGAGTACTATCTAGAAAATGAGTACCATCATCAAATTATTTGTGAATCTTTGTAATAATCATATTATCAACAATATTTAATTCCAAATCTAAAAAAAACAGAAATGCCTTTTTGTACACCATCAAATTGTAAGCTAAAACTGTTTTCCTGAAGAGAAGCTACAAAAGAATCGACTAGCCATGCACCACCCTTACATAAAAAAATTAAATCATAAATAAATCTATTATAAAGAACAACATACTTATTAAAAAACTCTAACTTGTAAAGAAACTCTAACTCAAATAAACCCATTACCAAATTAGCATACATGGGTGCAGAGGATGCACTCGTTGCTGTACCGTGCATCTGTTGATAGATGCAGTTGTTATATTCAAAAAAGTTATGGGTTAAACTAAAATATAACAATTCTATAACAAAAATACTAACCAGGCTAGTGCTTAGGAAAAACCTAGCTTCAAGTCACACCAATCACAGGCACTTAGACTGCATTGGCAGCCCATGTACTACAAATATGATCAGAAAAAAAATGAAATTACTGGTCAGTGCTTACTTGAATAGGTTCACTTATTCATAGAATATACAAGATGGAGTTAATCCTTGTCAACATCTTCCCTTGTAGGACACTTCCTGCTTCCTTGGTGTAGCAAACAAGTCAAGACGAGTATGAATTTATGAGCATCCATCTAATTGTCAAGGTTTGACTTAAAGCAAGCAAGGGTATCACTCTTTTTCATGTAACATAAGAGAGAGATGTGGGAAACACTGACTAATAAACTTGTCCTTCCATCTTGTTTTGTTTGTTTGTGGAGATTCAAGCCTTTAGTTTGAGTGTTTGTGGAACTATTCATTTTATGGAGGTGAAGGAGATCAAGGAGGGGTGAGTCATTTGTAGCATGGAATGGTAGACATAAATCATACAGGAGTCTATATAAGACACTGAATTTGCATAGAGTTTCAAGCCTGTTTGGCAAGTTCTTTAGTCTGGCAACCTATTTAGTAGCTGCGTGATATATTTGGATAGATGCATACAAAAGGAGCATTATATTCTTGAACTGGTTTGATCAGGGTAGCGTACAGAGGAAAGATAACTAATAATTTCTTTTGATATGGATAAGATACCTTTACTTATTAACTGGTTATACAGAAGGATTCCCTGACTACTGTTGTTGTATGGTGGACAAAAGATAGGGAGTTGTCTATAAGGGTGTCAAGATCTCTGATAACCATATTATTCTGGAGTAGGGTTGTTGTCAAATTTTGTGTACCAAAGATGACAATGTTATACTTCTTTGCATTTAGGGACACAGGTGGAACCCCTGGGACAAATGTGTGGTTTCCCTTCCACTCATCAAGATTGTGCTTGAAGAGGGTCAGTGAGGTACTTTGTTTGACATGTATGGGAAGTCTATTCCAGGGATGGGGCAGCTGTCTCTCCAGCAGGTTTTGTTGATGTCATATATTAGATTTAGGCCTTTCGAGCGGATAATGGGTGAGGAGTTTGACTTATGGATATGGAGCATCTCTAGTAGGGCAGGGTACGATATTGCTTTGTAGGCAAGACACAGATGACTTCTGAGCAATCTGTATGATACTGAGTAAAGTGAACAGCAGATGCAGGGTGGTATCCAACGAGACGGAGCCCGAATAATGAAAAAATTCTTTACTCAATCCAATGATCAAAATGAAGTACAAATACACATAAAGTCACAGTTTAAAAATGATAAAACAACAAGTTAAGCGCTTTCGTCAATACTCAGACTTCTTTAGGTTCTGAAGAAGTCTGAGTATTGACAAAGGCACTTAACTTGTTGTTTTATCATTTTTAAACTGTGACTTTATGTGTATTTGTACTTCATTTTGACCATTGGATTGAGTAAAGAATTTTTTCATTATTCGGGCTCTGTCTTGTTGGATACCACACTGCATCTGCTGTTCATTCTAGTTTTTATTCTGCTTACTTAGTTTGTCGGTGATACTGAGTAAAGTGATAGTGATTTGAATCTGCCCACATAGGACAGGTGTTGGAGGCCATGGATTCTCTTTGTGAGGTATTTCTGTGGCCTTTTCAGTTGGTGCAGGTATTTGGAGAGGTACATATCAAACAGGGGATTATACTCAATTATTGGCCTAATGAGGGAGGAGTACAGAGAGGTAATAAGTTCCCTTTTGGATGCAATCCCTTTGCTTATGAGATGAACCAGGTAAAAGGCTTTTCTGACCACTGCTGCTACATGATGGTCGAACGTGAGATTGTTGTCAACCTAAGTACCCAGGTCTCTCACCGCAGGTTGTGTGCTTAGGGGGTTGCTGTTGATGTGGTAATCAGTAGGGGCTGTGTTTTTGCCGAATGGTATGAAAATACCTTTTTTGTGTTTAACTTAAGGCCTTCACTTTGGCACCAGTCATTTGTTGCTCTGAGACCCTCTTGCAGTATGTTAACATCATTTGGGGAACCAATGACAGCACCCATCTTACAGTCATCTGCAAACTTGGTCAGCCACAGGCCTTTTGTCTGTCTGGACTTCTGAGCAGTAGATGCCAAACAGAAGAGGGCCTAGCACAGATCCTTGTGGTGTCCCACTAGCAACTTAGCAACTGGTCTACTGGTCTACTGGTGGAGTTGGACTCCCAACTTTGACAGTGTGTGTTCTGTTGGTGAGCCACTTTGCAACCCATCTAGTAATGTATGGCTTAATCCCCAGCTGGGAGAATTTCTCAATGATAACTTTATGGGTGATTGTGTCAAAGGCTTTGGCTAAATCAAGATAGGTGCTATGCACTGTTTTACCCTCATCCAGGGCTTTGGTGACATTTTCAAAGTAGTTCACTAGGTTTAATAAGCATAATCTTCCCTTGATGAAACCAAATTGGGCCAGATCACGTGTTTGAATGTCACCTATGTCCTTGTTCATAGGTTCTTGATAACTCTTTCCATGGCCTTGCAGATAAGGCTGGTTAGGCTTATGGGTCGATAGTTCCCAGAGTGAGTTGATAGGCCACCTTTGTGCAAGGGGATTACTGTTGCTGTCCTCCACTCTGCCAGGACAAAGCCATTTCTCAGGTTATGGTTAAAGAGAGTGCTGAGTGGTTACACTAGGTCTTGTTTTAGATTGTTTAGTAATTAGCCTGGAATGTTATCTAGTCCCATAGAGGCCATGTTTTTGGCCTTGGAAAGTGCTTGTATGACCTGTTCTTTGGAGATGCTTGGTTGAGGACTGGTGTCAGGAAGGCTTTAGGGTATATCTGGTGAGGACAGGGGGTGAAGTCATTGTCAAATCTGTTGGCTAGCAGGTTGGCAATTTTGTCACGTTCAGTGTGAGTGGTACCATCCACTGTAAGTTCAGCACACAGCTGGGCATTCCCTTTTAGGTTTTGGACATAACTAAAAAATGCCTTATGATTGTCTTTAGCAAGGGATGCTAATTTAGACTTGTAGCTAAGCTTAGAGGACTTAATAAGATGTCTGATTTGCTTGTTTATGTTGTGGAGGATATTCTTCCTCTGTTGAGTAAGTTCCTTCCTGTACTTAGATATCATTTTTTTTTCTTTTGTCATATAGCTTATTTATACTTAAACTTAACCAGGGTGGCTTGTTTTTTTTGGGAAGACCTGGTTTTGTTCCTATTGGGTACAGCCAAGTCAATGCATTTTTTTAAGTGCCTGTATGGGCCATTTGCATATTCCTCTGCATAGGAGTCACTGTTGGATATGTTGGCAGGGGCTTTGAAACTTTTTATACCATTGCTTACTAGGCAATTGTTTGCTTTGGAGAGATTTTTCATTTTTTTTACTCCTGTGGGGGGTGTCAGGTTTGATTTTTACTTCAAAAGAGACACATATATGGTCTGACCTTACCAGGGAGGGCAATGCACAGGGGGTAGTGCAGAGACCTCCTATGTTGTTGAGCACTATGTCCAGGACATTTGAGCCCTTTGTGGGGACGTGGCTCAACTGTTCTAGGTCATTTGAATTAGCAAAGTCAGGAACCTCGTAGTGATCATGTTTGTGCTCATGTAAGTCACCCAATCGAGGGAAGGATAGTTGAAATCTCCTATGACCAAGGTGTTTGGCTGCATACTGAGTGATTCTACCATGTCCAGGTAGGTGGTATGCTTCTCCTGGTTCATGGTAGGGAACCTGCAGCTAGCAATAAAGTGGAAGGGTGTTTTATCTATAGTTAATTGGACCTGGAGTAGCTCAAGACAGTCATACTGTTTCACCAGTCTTGAGGTGTATTTGGATTTAATGAAGATGGATATACCTGCACCTCTGGTTCTGTCACACTTATTTTGGGGCCTGAACATGTAAAAGGCATTGTAGCCTTGTATGGCTAGGGTGGTCTCAGTGGCCTTGAAACAAGTCTCAGTGACTGTACAAATTTCAGCATCGTCAAAGGTGAGGAGTGCTTTCAGGGAGTGCAGTTTATTGTTTAAGCTCCTAGCATTAAGCAGCATGACCCTGAGTTTGTCTTTAGTGGATTTCTTTACATCAGAAGTTTTGTTGTTTGGACATTGCCTCAAAAAGGCACTATGAGGGAGGCAAGCATCTTTACCAGTATCTTAAACCCTTGAGGAGATAGGTGAAAGCCATCTTTGGCAAAGCAGCATGGACCGGTGACCATGTTTTCTCAGGCAGACAGACACTGGACCCCCCTGGAGTGGCACCAGAAGCTATTGGAATCAATAATTTATTGTCTGTATTGTGACATCATCCTAGGTGAAGCTAGAATGCTGCTTAGGGCTAGGGAGATACCTGCCCATGGACACATAATCTGAGAGTTCAGTCGTGTCTCTCTTCATATAGTCCAGAGAGGGACATCTCAAGTCATTCACAGCAACATGTACTATGACAGAGTCATAACGGTACTTGTTGCTGAGTGACTTGAGTGCATATGTGATTTGATGGATCCTGGCACCTGACAGACAGCTGACTGTGACCTTATTCTTGTTTAACCTGATGAGGGAAATGTCTGTGTGTCTCACTGCTGATTCACCTATGAACAGAATATTAGGTTTTGAGATGTTTTGTCTTAGGGTCTTAACTGCTGAGACACTGATACGTATGTTGTTATAAGTAGTGGTGGATTCTGTTCATGTACCAGTATGTGTATGTGGTTTGTGCTTGTGAGGTCTCTGGTGTTTTTGTAGGCTCTTAGTGAGTACTTTTGTGTATGTGGGTTTATAGGTTCATAGGTTCATAGGTAGGTACTAGACTATCTGCCCGAGGGCATTTATAAGCCTAGCCAGAGTGTGTCGGCTTTCGCTGCCCCATTGGTTAATTAACTGAGCCTCTGTCAAGCAGAGCCAATGAAGTGATCCCAGGGGTGTACTTTCTGTTACCCAACCACTCATCAAGGCTTCACTTGAAGAGTGTTAGTGAGGGGCTCTGCCTGATGGAGTTAGGAATTTTGTTCCCAAACATGGGAAGTCTCTGTGACAGGACTCTATCCCTCCAGCATGTTCTATTTATTGTTGTGGCGAGGTTTAGCTCACTAGAGCACGTGGCTCGCAGTGACTTGGACTTCTTTAGGTGGAGCATGTCCATCAATTCTGAGTTGGACATGGCTTTGTAAGTCAGGCAGAGATCACCTCTGAGTAAGCGATATACCACTGAATACAGCCAGAGTTTTTTCAGTCGGGCTGCATAGGACATATGTTTGAGGCCAGTAATCCTCTTGGTGAGCTGCTTTTGTGGTCTTTCAAGCTGTTGGAAGTGTCTTGTGAGGTACATCCCAAATGGGGCATTGTATTCTATGATGGGTCTGACGAGTGACTAGTAGAGGGACACTATAACCTCTTTATTTCTAGATGTGAACCCCTTAGTAATTAGATGGGCCATATAGAAGGATTTCCTAACTACTTTGGCAATATGATTGTCAAAGGAGAGATTACTATCTACCTGGGTCCCCAGATCTCTTATTACCTCTTCTGCATTAAGGGGGCTGCCGCCTATATGGTAATTTGTGGGTGTTTTGTTTTTCCCAAATGGGATGACTATGCATTTTTTGGCATTTAGCTTGAGGCCATGACTTTGACACCAAGTGTCTGTCTCAGTAAGGCCTTTTTGGAGGATATCCATGTCAGCCGGAGAGTCAATTATGGCTCCCAGTTTGCAGTCATCAGTGAACTTGCTTAGCCATAGTCCTCCTGTGTTTGCCTGTACTTCTGAGAAATATATGCCGAACAGTAGGGGGTCGCAGAACTGAGCCTTGCGGGACACCACTTATGACTGGTTTAGAGACAGACCTGGAGCCCGCTATTCTTACCGTGTGAGTTCTGTCTGTAAGCCAGTTGGCAACCCATCTCATGACGTAGGGGTTTATGTTCAGGCTAGTGAGATTTTCTATAATACCCGAGTGAGGAATGGTGTCGAACACCTTGGCGAGATCAAGGTAGGCTGTGTGAACCACCTTTCCCTCATCTATGGCCTTGGTAACTGTCTCGAAGAAGTCAACCAGGTTTAGTAGGCATGATCTGCCCTTAACAAAGCCGAACTGGGTCGGGTCAAGTGTTTGGAGGTTCCCAATGTCTTTGTTAATGAGTTCCATGATGATGCGCTCCATAGCCTTGCAGACCAGGCTAGCCAGGCTTATGAGGCGATAGTTACCAGGGTCAGTTGTGGCTCCTCCTTTGTGGAGTGGAATAACTATTGCTGTGCGCCATTCTATGGGCATGTAGCCTGTGGAGAAGCTGAGGTTGAACAGCGTGTTTAGGTGGGGGGATAGTTAGTTCTATAGTTCGTGCAAGATGCAGCCTGGGACACCATCTGGCCCCATTGATGCTGTGTTTTTGGCTTTTGAAAGGGCTGTTTTCACCTGTGCTTCTGTGATTTCCGGGACACTACACTTTTCCGGTATTGTTGTGGGCCCTTTTGAAGGTGAGAGGGAGGTGAAGTTTGCACTGAATCGATCTGCCAGTATGTTGGCAATATCAGTAGGGTCAGTATATTTTGTGCTATTTTGCACTATCTCAGAGCATATCTGCAAGTTGCCACTTAGATTTTTGACATAGCTAAAGAAGGCTTTGTGGTTATCTTTCAAGTCCTTGGCTATTTTTCTTTCGAAGTTAGCCTTGGATGATTTTATGAGGGACCTTAGTTTCTTACTGATACGCATAAGGTCACTGTGTCTTGACCTTATCTTGTGTGAGAGGGGAGTTGTGTGTGCTGACAGCCTGTTGTATGTTTTGTATGTTGTTATGTGAGAGAGCTAATTCTAATTGCATGGTATAGTTACATCTCTCACATACTGTGTTTTTTTTTTTCTGTAGGAGCAAGTAGCTTTCAGTATACATGAAGTAATTACTACATTGCCTCAGGATGCCCATGTCGATTAGGTTGGCTGCAGAAATGGTGGAAAACTGTCCATCCATTATGGCAGGTATATACTGTAGTACCTAGTGGAGATAGGCTAGATGGATCAGGGTTGGCTTGTGAGACTAACAAAGACAGCTATTCTGTGGAGGACTAAGGGTAGAAGACTGTGTCAATACCTCAGAATGCACAACTGAGTTGCTGGCAAGACAGCAATGTGCAACGGTGTTGCACACAGAGAGGCAGTTGAGCTAAGTAGGGTTTCTAGCAGATATCAGGGGAAAATTGTGTTTAAGTGTTTGTATCTGTACATGGCAGCAGTAAACCCTGCAACACGGTGGGCAGCTATGCACAAATGTGGGGCTTAATCATAAGTGAAAACAGTTTTAACACAAATGAACCAATAGGAAAGCCCAAAATGGAGCCTTTTTCCAGCAGTCCCCAACTCAGATGGGTTCTGGGATACACACTTTTGCCACAAGGGTACAGGTTCATAGGTTCATAGGTTGATACTAGGCTATCTTCCCTAGGGCATTTACAAGCCTAGCCAGAGTGTGCTTGGCTTTCACCACCCTTTTAAATGAGTTTTACTGTGCCCTTTTTAGGTAAGTTTACTGTGCCTCTGTCTAGTAGTGACACAGAAGTGATCCCCGGGGTAAACCTATGATCTCCTATCCACTCGTCAAGATTCCTCTTGAAGAGAGTCAGTGAGGGGCTCGGCCTGACTTGGACTGGGATCCTATTCCAAAGTGCTGGGAGCCTCTGGGTTATAAATCTGGGCCTTCTTAATGTAGGATGGCTGGTTTTAGTGCTCAAGTAATGCCAAACAGCCTAGATTCAGTGAATCTAAATCTAGCCTATTGAATGGAAAACAGAAGTGCTAGAAATCTAGAAATTCAAAAAAAAAAAAATAAAAAATAAAAAAAAACAGTGATACCAGTAAAAACAGCAAAAATGAAGCAGCAATTAAGCAAGATACAGTTCAAAAAAGTGCAATGCAAGCTTAAAATATACTTATTTTTTGTTGGCTACAGCGGATGCCTTGGATTTAGTTCAGATTCACTCCAGATCTCTGGATGTATAAAAGCTAACAGCAGTTACAGTATCAGTTCTGAATAATTACTGATATGTTTTTGGGGAGGGTAGTATCTGTTAAAGAGCAATATTGGGATTACATTTCTATGGCTCCTTCAAAGTCAGAGGTAGAAGACCTTCTCAGCAGGGGTGCATTCCACTGGGACATTAGTGTATATTTGGTACAAAAGGTCCTGATGTAAGTCCATTATTTCTTTTATTGAGAATTGTCTTCAGGGAATCCATAGTTTCATTGGGTTATTGCTCTCACACTCTGGCAGTATGATTACTGATATAGTTTGTTGGTTGGGGACAGGATTTGTCAATGTGCCACATGGCCATTACGTTTATGTGATTCCGTTGTAGTCAAAGATAGTGAACCCTCTCAGAAGTTTAACATTTCGATGGAAAAGTGTGTGCTTTGTACCAGATACCTTATTAGAAGCCTTCCATTTTATTTATTCTGAACTCTTTGTGGAACTGACATATGGCCTCTTACATACAGTTGGTAAATCCAAGTTTTCAGAGGGCTTTTATTGTCTCAGCCTCCACCTATGCCTGGTGTGCACCTGGGTACTATTTGAACTCTAGACAAAAGAGCTAGGAGCAGATAATGTATGAAAGCTTCTTATAGGATCACTTTTGCTTTATTATCGATATAATGTTTTGGGAGGATGACAATTTCAATCAAACAGCAGTGTGATCATTGTATCTGTGTGATTCCTTCACAGTCAAAGGTAATGCACTGCCTCAGAAGGGGATCAGTCTCTGAGGGAATACATTTGTGCTTTATACTAGAGTTCCTTGTTACAAATCACTGGAGTTTTTTAACATGAACTTTCTTTGGTAAACTGACATATTTATTCTTATATACAGCTGGCAAAGACAGCATTTTGAAGAGCTTTTGTTGACACTGTCTGGTACTGTGTTTAGTTTCTACTTGGAAATATTTGACCTCTGCTCAAAAAGCTGAGGGCATGTGATGAATGAATGCAAATAACAGCTTCAGGATCAGTTCTAACTGATTATTTACATGACTGATTATTGACATGATCCTCTACTGGGGGTAGATGATCTGTCAAAGAGCTATATGACCATTATGTGTATGTGGTCTCTTCACAGCAAAAGGTAGTCTGCCCTTTCAAAAGTGGCAAAGACCACTGGAACACCATGAACATGTTTTGTACCAAAGTACCTATTACCTGTCTCATATTTTTTCTGAGCTGACTTCAGGGATCTGACATATAACTAGTAAAGCCAGAGTTTTAGAGTACTTTTGCTGCTGCAATCTGCAACTATATTTTGTTTTCACCCAAGGCAACCTAACTTCTGCAGAAAAGGCTGAGTAAAAGTAATGTATAGAATATATGTTTACTAAGTTCACGGGATCTCAGAAGTGAAAATATTATATATTTCCAGAAAAATGTATTTATTTTAGTTGTAACATGCTGTGGCTACAGTGTCATGTTTTCAAACAACTAAAGATGTGGAAGCAAGTTCAAAGGTATGTTGCATTAGTAACTATATGGCTAGAATTGTAGTCCTAAGTGTGTTTTGTATCTGAAGATCATGTTATTAGCTGAAAGTTTTGTAATAAGATGAAAGGCAGACAGGGATGTAGCCTTTGGCTTGAGTTCATGTGCCTTTATTGACAGTCTGACATTTGGCTAGGTTTTCATTGTGGGTATTGTGGTGAACAATTTCACAGTACACAAAGTAAATTAATGACCTAAGAAACTTCCTTATTGAGTACTGAGGTGCCAGTACAATAGAAGTAAAACTTCTCTATATTTCATCAGATACACACACACACACACACACACACACACATATATATATATATATATATATATATATATATATATATATATATATATATATATATATGTATAGATTTTTTTTTTTTTTTTACATTTGTTGACCAGGCTAGTCTAACTGGATACATGTCCATTTTTCAGTAAAGGCCCGGGGAGAAAAGCTCCAAGACAGATACAAAATACAATATAGAAAGTTGCAACAGTCCAAGCTAAAACAGCTGTTGTTAATAAAAAAAATACAAAACTTATCGTGAGCATAATGCAAACAATTAAAGGTAATGTACAGGAGATGTTACTATATACATATAGTCAAATTGCAATAACATGGTCTTTTTGTTCTTTAAGGACAAGTTTATAAAGGTGAACAAGAGTATTCATTAGTGTAAAGGATAGAAAGTTAGTCAGGTTAGTACAGGGGCATAACCGATGTGTATTGAGAAATAGTTTTAGATTCTGTTTAAAAAGTGTTAGTGAAGACAGAGGTACGAGTTCAGTGGGTAGAAGATTCCAGTGCTTTCCAACAGTATTAGAGAACAGAAAGTCTCCTGCTAAGTTGTTGGATCTGCACATATTGATCAGCAGTTTGTTTGAGGAGCGTAAATTCTTAAGATTATTTTAAGGGCTAATGAGGCTATTGAGTATTGGAGTGTTGGTGGGTTGATATAGGGTCTTATGGGCTATAGCAAGCTGGTGAAATTGAAGTTGGTTTAGAAACTCTAGCCATCCTAGTTGCTTTAGATTAAGACAGTGATGAGTTCTAAAAGGAGAGCCTGTGGAAAATCTAGCAATATTATTATAGGATATTGCCAGTTTGTTGAGGTTGTTTTTAGAAAGATTAGTGCATATAGGTGTAGCATAGAGTAGAGTCAAGATTAAGAGAGTTCTGGCTATAGCGGTCCTAGCTACTGGTGTAAGAAAGGGTTTGATTCTATAGAGGGACCCCAATTTTTTGTTGACTGATTTTATTGTGCTATTTATATGAGTATCAAAGTTAAGGTTGTTATCTATTGTTATTCCTAAGAGTTTAGTGGTTGAGTCGGGGGATATAAGAGTGCCATTATTAGATATGAGTGTGAAATTTAATGGAGTGGATTTTTGGGTTGGAGTAAAAAGTAAAAGTTTAGTTTTTTGGAGGTTTAGGAGGAGGCAGTGGTTTAAAAACCATTGTGCTACTGTATTGAATGCTTTTTGGGTAAGGGACTGTAGTTCAGCTGAAGAAGTGGCTGAACAAATTATTGTAGAGTCGTCTGCGTAGTGAATACAGGTGGCGTGTGGAATTGCTGAGTGAAGGTCTTTAATAAAAATGGAAAATAAGAGTGGGCCTAATATGGAGCCCTGAGGAACACCAAGGGAGAAGGGAAGGTGATTAGATAGATTATTATTCCATAGCACAGCCTGTTGTTTATTGTCTAAGTAAGATTTGAACCAGTTTATGGCTAGAAGTTCAAGTGAAAGGGATTTCAGTGTATTTAAAAGGAGCTGGTGATTAACCATATTGAAAGCTTTAGATAAATCAATGAAGACTGCAGAGGAAAGAATATTTTTGTTACGGTTTTTGTTAATGCAGTCTGTGAAGGATAGCAGGGCAGTGGTAGTACTGTGGAAAGGTCTAAATCCATGTTGACAGTTGGCAAGTAAGTTATTTTGGAGTAGGTGGTTAAGTAGTTGCTTATGGATGCATTTCTCCATTATTTTTGCAAGAGGAGATAGTAGAGCTATAGGATGAAAGTTAGAGAAGTCATTGGAGTTCCCCCCTTTATGTAGTGGGATGATATGAGACGTTTCCCAGCTAGATGGGATAGTTCCTTCACTTACGGTTCTGTCAACCAGAATGGATATGGGATAGGCAATGGCTTTAGCTCCTTTTTGCAGCTATTCTGCTGGAAGTTGGTCAGCTGAGGGGGTGGTAGGTTTTAGTTTTTGGAGAACGGAGCAAATAAATGAAGTAGAAACTGGTTGTAACTGAAATGATGGAAGTGGGCTTGTAGTAGATGTAGGTAGATTTGAGGTATCTAGAGATAGCTGGCTCGCAAGAGTTTGGATGGCGTCTGTGAAGAAAGAATTGAAGGCATTAGCAGTATGTGTGGGATTCTCAGGGTTAGAGCCTTGTAGGTTAGGTGTGATAGATTGTCCTGGGTATAGTAGTTTGTTAATGCTAGTCTAAAACGTTTGTGGTTTCTTTTGGTAGGTTTGCTGTAGTTGTAAGTAAAATTTTTTTTTGTCTAAGAGGATGGCTTTTTTTGTATTATTTCTAAGTTGTCTAAAGGTTTGGTGATCTGTAGAATTCTTAGTAGTACGCCATTATGCCCAGGATTTGTTTCTGAGAAGGATTTTTTTACCTAGTAGTGTTTGTGAGCCAAGGGGCAGGTTTAGCTTTATTTCTAACAGAGCGAGTTGGGGCGTGGTGGTCAAGGATGGCTAAGAATGTGGAATTAAAGTATTCCACTGCTTTATTTAGTGGGAGGGATTTTAGTGGTGACCAATTACAGTGCTTGAGTTCTGTCTGGAAAAGTTCAGGGCTAAATTGTTTTTTGGTGTATATTGTCCTGAAAGTGTTTGGGTAAGTAAGGTTGGTTTCATGTCTGATAATATAGGTTAGTGAGTGGTCACTTAGGTTATCTGGGAGGGTTCCTACTTTGTTTGTTTGATGAGGAGTGTTAGTAAGAATCCAGTCTAAGGTACTTTCTTTGTTATTGGGTTTATTAATTCTAGTAGGGGAGCTAATAGTTTATGAGAAGCCATATAGGTTAATATGGGTGGTAGGGTGTACTACATTACCACAGGACTTCCAGTCGATATTAAAGTCTCCTAGGACTATAGTTTCTTGTGGGAGATTAATAGAGAGCCAGTTAAGTATATTTTCAAGGGTATTAATGTTATTTCCTGGAGGAAGGTAGATACAGATAATATATATGGATTTACATGAGCTGACCTGAAATTTAGAAATGAGTATTTCAGCATTATTGTCTGAAGGTTGTCTGAGGTTTGCAGTGCTAACCTGTAGCTCTGCTTTATAAAGGATTGCTACCCCTCTTCTCTTTTTAGCTGTGTGGTCTAGTCTAAGGATATTGTAACCAGGTGGGGTGACTTCATTGTCTTTCACTGTAGGTTTTAGCCATGTTTCAGATAAACATAGGATGTCAAATAGGTGGACATCTAGGAGGGTGTGGAGGTGGGCAATTTTATTGTTAATGCTATGCATATTGATATGTGCTATAGGGGGTGAGATTGAAAGTTTGGTAGGGGCTTGGGTACTAGTGTTGTTAGGGTTGCACTTTTCAGTGGCAAGGGTATTGTATGGGCCGGGGTTAGGATGAATGTCCCCGTCTAGTAAGGAGTGGAGGTATATCCTATTTATGGGGTAGTGAAGCTTACAATAATAGTCAAGTAATTTTCTAACATTTGGACTGGTATACTTAATGTGTGCTAGTCTATGATATTTGTCTTGTAAGTAGCAGAGTTTGGATGTGATGTTTATGAAGTTTTGAGAAATAGCTAGTAGTGGTGATGAAGTGAGTTTGGACGGGAAGATAAGGGTGGGGTATAATGGTTGTTCACAGGAGGTTAGCAGATAGGCAATAGTTAGAGGAGGAAAGAGTGAGACCAAGAGTAATAGTTGTATTTGGCGTGGGATGGGTGATGCAGTCATTATATTGGATTGAAAAGTTGAAGAAGAATGGGAGGTAAGGTAGTGTGAACTGGTAAGGAGATATATCAACAGATGATGTAACAAGGAGGGATGGGAGGTAAGGTAATAACAGGTGTGGTGTGATAATGAAGGTTGGGAGTACTAATGAGGTGATCTGCTAGATTGAAGCAAATGTGATGGGGGTGTGGTTTTGGAGGAATAAATGTAGGAGCAGTGGGGGCAGGTGAGATTTGGGGGCAGGGTAGGGGAGCAGAGTGAGCCCGCAGGGTGAACAGAGCGGGTAGAGACAAGAACCAGAGAGAGAAGACTGTCGAGGATGACAGTCAGTGAAGTGTGAAAGTCTGCAGGTAAGTCTGAAAGTAAGAGATGTTGAAGAATGTTAAGAGGCTAGCAAGGATAGACTAGGGATGTTAGAGGAATAATATGAGGTTAAGGTATACTGGGACAATAATGAGAGAGTGAAACTATAATCAGAAGAAGACTGGGAACTGAGTTAAGGAGATTTGGTAAAGAATAGGTAAAGAAATAACAAGACAGAACGCTTATAGTATACCGCCACCTAGTGGTCAGTCACTTTATTGCAGAAAAAAAGTCCCCTAAAGGGGGATATCAGGCTAAGGAAGAGGGGGGGAGATATCCTGGTTTGGAACAAGGAGGGTATAAATGGGGAAGTAAGGGTTAACTAAATGATGGGGGCGTTGGTTGCTGGCTAACCTGGCTGGGAAGCTTGCCTAACCTAGCAGTAGCTTTATATTAATGTTGTTGTTACAATTGGTAGTAGCAGTTACAACACATACTTTAACTGTCTTTCTTTCAAGGAAAAGTCTCTCAGGGAGCTGGTAGGTTAATTCTGTAATCTGGACTATTTTCGTAGGCATCCAGCAGGGCACATTCAGGTGGGCTAGTGCAGGGACGTGCAGGAACACAAGGCTGGTACATGTAGAAAGAGATAAAAATATGGTGAGGTAAACAATGCAGGAGCTAGAGAGTACAAGCATAGAGTTTACACAGACACAGTTACTTGTGTTACCTCAGCAGGTAATCACAATATTCTATGATGTTCTGAGGTAAGAACTGCAATTTTTAGTGTGCTTCATAGCAGAACACTCTTGTTTGTATATGAAAGTTTTATAATGAAATCTAAAAAAAAAAAATAGAGATAGAACTTTTTTAAGACAGGTCCCAGTGAATTTAATCAATGAACCTTTAGTGTCGCAGTCTGGCATCTTGTGTTATGCTCTTCTTTTTATTGTGGATTGTTATAATTACCTTTTGCTCAGCACTTTGACTATAGTAATGGCGTAAAATACTTCTTCACTGGGGTGCAAATACAACACTTTTTGTAACTCAGTTTGTATCTCCTCCCCATTATAAACTCATTTGGAGTAAAATGTATTATATGAAGGTAACATTGTGCAGCATGTATGTCTTTACAGTTGGAACCACAATCTGAGAGCATTATGCAGCCAAAGGTCATGATATAGTATTCTGAATAAACTGCTGTAATACTTTTTGTGGTTAAAGAGAACATTTTCTTTATTGCTAGGTACTACCAGTAGTCTTATTTGGTCATTTGGATTCTCTGGTTTTGCTATTTGTTTAATAGAAACATACATTTTGTATCTTTCAACCTGGCAAACAGTAGTATTTCAGTCATATCATTGGTGTGTTCTTATGAAATAAGAATTGCAAATAATATTATTACACAAGGGAAAGTAATATTTTCTGTCATTCTTTATGTTGTAGGAAAGTACACATCCTACATGGTTTGATAGGCACATAAATATTTCAGATTATGTTGTCTGCTTCTCTCATGGTAATATATATATATGTATATATATATCAGTCAAACATTTACTCTATAAATAAATTCATGATCCTTTTTACATCATTAAGAGCCCCTGCTGCCCTCTTCTCCCTCCACTGGTTTTAGTTGGTTGTAACAAACTTGGGCTACAATGCTGTGTTTTCAAGCAGCTAAAGGTGTGGGAACAAATTTAAAGGTATGTTACACTGGATGCTCTGTGACAAGAATTCCAGTCCTAAGTGTGTTTTGCAGCTGAGTATTATGTTATTACCTGAACGTTTTGTAATAATTTCGATGTCAGACAGAGATATACCCTTCAGTTTGAGTTCATGTGCCTTTTTTGCTATCCTGACATTTTGCATTATACTAATTTTCATAGTGGGTACTATAACTAAGCTCTGATCAGTAACTACGTGAAATAATGGCCTACAATACTTCTTTACTGAGTTGTCAATACATCTGAAGTAAAACTCCTCTATATTTCACCAGAAAAAACATATGTATATATTTAGCTGTAGTATGCTATGCTACAATGTCATGCCTTCAGGCAGCTGAAGCTGTGGTGTGTAATTTAGAATTGTATTGTACTAAGAAGCTCTGAGGTTAGAACTGCAGTTTTAGATATGTTTCATATCTGAACACTCTTCTTTTTATAAGAAGTCTCCATAATGGCATCCCAAAGGAAGAAAGAAATATAACCTTTCAAATACAGATTCAAGTGTATTTAGTTCATGAGCCTTTAGTGCTACAGACTGATATTTTGTGTTATATTCTTGTTTTCATTGTGGGCGTTATTGTGAACCCTTGCTCAGTACTCAGTGTACAATAATGACCAAAACTATTTATTTATTGGGATGTCAATACAGCACTTTTTGTCACTCAGCTTGTACCTTCACTCTATTTTAGACTAATTTGCAGTAAACTACATTATAAGAAGGTAAAAATGTATATGTGTCTTTGCAGATGGAATTCCATCTAAGTGCATTTTGCAGGTGAAGTCATGTTATAGCATTCTAAAGAAATTGCTATAATACTTTGTGCAGTTACAGAGAAATGGTCCTTTATTGGTTGGTTCCCCCAGTAGTCTCATGTGATCATTTCGATGATTTAGTTTTACTATTTTTTTTCACCAAAACATGCACTTTGTATTTTTTCAGCCTGACAAACAATATGTATCTCAGTCACATAATTTGTGTTATATAGGAAAAAGTAATATTTTTCTGTCATTTTTATGTTATAATAAACTATACATATTCAACCAATAAATAAATAAATACATGCCCCATTTTACATCATTAGGGGCCCCTGTTATCCTCAATCCCCCCCTCCAGCCTTCAGCCATTTCCTGCCTCTCTATCTGAACCCAGACTTACAGAACAATAAAAGCTAAGCATAGCTTAACATATTTAGGAAAAAGCCAGGTCAGAAGAGATTTTTTAGGGTTAGAGATGTAACAGAAAAAAAAATGAGACAAACAAGGCCAGTGTAGGATTAACTGGCGGTATAAAAGTACTTGCTACATGAAAACAATTAAGCCCGGTCAACCCCCAAAAAAAAAAACAGTTTCAAATTAATTTTCCTAACAAACAACTTCAAGTCAATCAATGTGTGAACCAAATCAGCTTTGCTACTAGGTATAAAAGTACAGCCCTTAGAAAATAGTTATGTAACAGTAGGATCAATTTGAACATTGGTAAAATTAAAGATCTTAAAGTTTTTGTTCTCATTAAACAAAATAGTGAATGCTTCTTGATTTAAGAAAACATCTTGGTTGAAAGATGTATTAATTACCTCCCCCTCTTCCCTCGAACATTGCTCCTGTTGTTGTAGCTGCTCGAGCGATTTGTGTTCTTCCTCAAATTGTAATGAGAGGCTCCATTGCAAAAATGTTGATGTTGGTCAACAGTCTGGTTATAATTAAAAGCATTCAATAAACCATTGGTGTTTTCATTATTATATCTATGCTCGGACCCATCCCTGTCAAATTGTGAACTGTCTTGCTGTGTTGGGGCAATGTTTTGGATGTCGTAATGAATTTGGTCACGTTGGCCCTCCCTGTTAGGAAATCCTGGGCCAATCAGAGGTCCTGTTTTTGAAGGGGGAGAATTCGGATAAGCCCTGCCGCTGCTATAGGCCTGCCGGTCCCGGTTCAGTTTTCTAAGTTTAGTCTCTTTAATCTTGTACTTTGAAAAATATGATTGTAATCGTATTTGTACCCTGGAAAGCCATTGTTCTTTTGGATAGATTCATCAAGTGCAGTAGCTTCCGTCACTAACACATCTGCCGATTTCTGATAGTGTGTACACATAAGATCAAATAGTTCAAGACCATGTTTATTAAAAAGTTTAATCAGATCCTAGTGGAACATCGATCCCTCTACCAAGCCCATTGGATACTGCCAAGACCTCAAACCCTTAGGTACGATCCCTTCAGCCAAACACTCCTTAAAGTAGGTAATTTCCAATTGGACTTTCTGGTATTTGACCAATTTCTGGTCAAATTGCTTTAGTTGTAAAGATACGTCCCCAGAACCCATAGCCGGTTGCTCCTGATCCATACTACTAGGTAGCATCTGTATGGATAGTGGCTCCACTAGCCATTGTAGCAATTTAGGAGTACCAATAAGCCCTGTGGGTCCATTTGAGTTGTTCACAATGATATAAGACAAGAAAATGGTCTCTCCACGATGTATCAGATGAGCAACGTAGTATTACAGAAAAAATCCAAGTAATCCACAGATCATGTGAAGAAATAAAAACTTTTTATTTGGGACAAGTGGGATGATGAGCGCTTTCGCGTGGATACAACCACGCTTCTTCAGATAACATTTGCACCCACAAGCAGACATTAAATAGCAAAGTGATAAGTGGAACATTAATTAATTAGTAAAATCAATTGACATTTAAAGTGTAATCACTTAAGGAACACAAAAATGTATACGCTTTGTGTGAATACTCTAGAATAACTTCCTTAACTCCTTTAGAATATATATTTGTTGGAGCTCACAGAAATTAAATATAGTAAAACTCAATATAAAACTCAACATTAGACATTAAACATATCAAAGGTGTATATATATTCTATAAAGTGCATTTAATAACTCTGTATGAACAGATGCATATGAAGTGCGTATGAAACGCATATAAAACTGTGTTTAAAAATAAAAACGAAGAATAGCAACAAGGCAGGCAAACCAATGACTTTCGCTAAACGTAGTAAGCAGTCCAACATATGTTCAATACACCCAAATCACGAATCCTAGTACTCCAAGTCTTCTGGCAAAAAGTCTTTATTACAAATATATGAACAGCAGGTAAGCGCTTTCACCGATGTGGCTTCTTCAGACCTATCAGTTAGTTAATACACTGCTCATTTAAATACATCACTAGGCGGGAAAACTCTCATTCATGATTCTTTCATTTAAAATTTAAAAATACAAGATAATTTAAAAATTTATTCAAATCTAAGAAAGCAAAAATAACAGAATAAAATAAAATAAGTCGACAATAATAAATATATATCCACAGGAACAACTAATGACTATCCACAATAAAATAACTATTCTAAGAACATTTGGAAGTATAAAAAGAATAAATAGCTACTACAATTTCATATTTAGCAATAACATATGCATAAATCTCAAATATGTAAACAGTATATAGTATATAATGTATTTCATTTAAGATAGGATGTGTAAATTATACACTATCTATTCAGTTTCCTAGATCTTAAAAAAGGTTTGACTGAGACCATAGCATTTAAGCCAGGTGGGCTATCAGACCTAAGTCTGATAATCCAGCTGGCTTCCCTGGTCTCAGTAAATGTCCTGATATCTCCCCCTCTTGGTCCCGGTTTGATGTTTTCTATTATCAAAAACTTAAATGTGTGCTTTTCTCCTTTTTCCATTATATGTCTAGCTAATGCGTTCGTCTTAAGACCAATCCTAATGTTATAGACATGTTCACGTATTCGGTCCCTAAGCTTCCTGTTGGTCTTTCCAACATAGAACGCCTGACATTCTATGCAGGAAGCTAGGTAAACCACATTGGATGACTGGCAGGTACCCATTACTTTAAAACAATATTCTCGTTGACTAACTGGTTGTCTAAAAAAATTATCCACATTAATATAATTGCAGAAATTACACCCATTACACTTCATTGTTCCATAGTCTACCTCCTCCATACTATGTCTACACTCTGATGGATAACATAATAATCTTCTAAGACTTTTTTTGTTCCTGTATATAAATCTAGGGGCCTCTCCCACGATATCTTTTATGGTATCATCTATAGTTAAGACATCCCAGCACCCTCTAATAACATCCTTGATGTTTCCTACATCACTGGTGAAGTATAGAGAGCAAGCCATACCAAAGTCCACCCCTTGGCTTCTCATATTTGTTGATATTCGTGCTGAATCATAACACTCTACTCCATTACATCTGCCAAAATAGGGAGCTGCTCTGTTATTTCTTAACATATGCATCTCAGAAAATCCTCTAGAAATGTCTGAAGCTGAATATCCTCTAGAAAGAAATCTATCTTTTAAATCATTGGTCTCATGTTCAAATCCCATATCTGTCGGATTATATCTGGATATACGCATTGCCTGTCCTTTCATAATGTTTTGGTAGACGTAGCCAGGATGCATACTTGTCCTGTGTAAGAGGGCATTTTGTGACAATCCTTTCTATGCACGCCTGTGTTAACCATCCCATTAGGAAGCTTCTCTACATATATGTCTAAGAATGGCAACCTGGTACTGGACCATTCATAAGTGAATTTTAAATATTCACTACTAGAATTGACCTCTTCAAATAGAATAGTCAACTCACTCAGGCTACCAGTCCAAATCAAGAACAAATCGTCCACGAAACGTCTAAAAAATGGAACATATTTTTTAAAAAAATCTAGACCAAATATATGGATGTTTTCCCATTCAGCCATGTATAGGTTGGCGTAGCTATTGGCACAAGAAGTGCCCATAGCTACGCCATCCTTCTGTAAATAATACTCGCCCTCAAAATAAAAAACATTAGATTCGAGTATTAATCTAAGGAGGGACTGAATTAGCCCAATCCTGTTATCAGTCATATCAGAGTTACGTCTCAAATAATTACCAATCATCTCTATACCATCCGTGTTAGGGATAACAGTAAAAAGAGATTGCACGTCCATAGTAACAAAGACAAATTCACTATTCATTGGCATCTCACTTAAGGATTCATATAAATCTATAAGGAATTGTTTAGTATCTCTTAAAATGTACGCGTTCTTATCTAATAAAGGTCTTAATTGACTTTCCACGTAAATAGATAGTGGTTCGGTAGACCACCCTCTGCCTGCTACTATTGGTCTGTAAGGGGGGTTTAGTAAGCTTTTATGGATCTTGGGAAGTCCATGAAGAACAGGTATGAGGGGGTACTTTACACACATATAATCATATAGTTGTAAATCTATAGTATTAGCTTGTTGCATTTCTCGTAAGTCATGCTGAATTCTATTAATAATACTATCAGCAATAGCCTTTTCTATCTGCATGTAATGCACATCATCTGACAACATTTCTCTCATTCCATTCACATATTGTTCCCTGTCCATTAATACTACCCCTCCCCCCTTATCAGCAGGTCTAATGATTATTGTCTGATCATTCATAAGTTTCTTCAATGAAGCTCTCTGCTCATAGGACAAATTATGTCTATTCTTAATCTTCTTATGACTTCCATTCTCATATAGCTTAGACAACTCTTTCTCTACTAATTTACTGTATGTCAATACTAACGGATGTAATGGAGCTACAAATTCACTGGGTTTCTTAAAATTATTCTGTGTTGGACAACTTTGTCCATTAAAAAATATCTTAAGGGACAAATTACGGATAAATAACTTAAAATCTCTAATAGTCTCTTCATAGTTACTAGTCCTGGTTGGAATAAAAGAAAGACCTTTGTTTAACACCATCATTTCATCTGATGTCAAGACATGTTTTGAAATGTTAAAAACTAATTGTTCACCTTCCCTTCCCACATTTTCTTTATATTGTGGTTGGTGTATCTCTCTGCAGAGTGTTTTCGCTTCTGCCTTCCTCTGCTTACTGAGCGCGTCCTCCCCTCTTGTCTGTCTACTCGAATGGGGAAAGGGTGTGCTATATCAAAGCTATGGACCTCTACGATACCTTCTCCACTGTTACTGTTATGGTTCTTCCCTCTATTACTATTCCCCATGTTTCCTTGGGGTATTTTCTTACGTACTATAGCTTCATTGTTTCCCCTACCTGCTCCTGGTGGGTAATTCTCTTTATTGAATTGATTTGCGTCCACTGACTGGACTGGTGAAATAACATTAATCATTTCTTCATTAATAACACATCCATTTCTATTGCTATTCACACTACTATTTACGCTCATATTTACATTAACATCAGTATTGTGCTCTACTGTGTTGCTATTAACAAAGTTATGTGCATTCGCATTCATTTGAGCTTTATCTAATACATTATTACTCATAGTAGTTGACAAATCATTCAAGCTGGATTTATTGCTTAAATTAATGTCTCTGGAAACAGTTCGCATTGGAGCTGCAGCGCTTCTGCCCTCATTTCTCGGCCAAGTGAAGATATTACCTTTACAAAAGTCCTGAATGTCTCTATTAAGTTTGGATCTTTTCTGATCCAATAAGCGTTTCTCATATTGAGAAACGCTATCTAAAAGCTTATCAAAGTGCTCATTCAGAATATTGTCAGGAAAGCTTTCAAACAATTCTTGCTGTTGTTGAATAACTGCGTTTTTTAAGGAATCTTCTAACGGCTTAAAAAAATCATTGAGCAACTCCATGTAGCTCAAGCTTACCTGGATATTAAGTTTTTGCCATCTGTATAAAAGTTCCGGATAAAGGGTGCCAGTAGTAGGCATCTTTAGCACCCTTAATCCTCTCGGTATAATTTTACGCTGTAAGCAGACGTCAAAGTGTTGCCTTTGCGTCTGCATACGTTTCAACTTAAATAAATCTCCTTCGAGTCTCTCCAACGAGCTTCTCAGCGCTTCTCGGTCAATAATCTCCTCTCTCCCTTCTTCCGAGACATCAAATTCCGCATTGTACAAAGTTAGTGGATTGTATACAGAGGCAACCATTTCTTGGAACTTCTCCACAGCAGGTCGCACTGATTTCGACGTCATCTCTGGTTCTTTCAAGGTATATGGAAGCTCAATAGCCGAAGCGGCTCCAGCAGCGTCTGTCATGTCCCCGTTAGTGCACCGGCAATAGTAAACAAAAAAATAACAGTCCAATGAGTGCCACATTTGAGAATAACATTTAAAAATAAACCCATTGGAATATATGTATACTTGTTTAGGTATGGTGAAGTGAAGCTATTAAATATATACACACATTAACTTAGTATAAGGCATTATGAACTTTTAAAGAAAAACATTAAAAATCAGTAAATAATTCTTTAATAAGAAATTTTTTTAAATAAATAAAAAATTTTCTTAGTATAGACATCTATATGTGCACCATTATACTAAGCTATTATACTAAACTATTAATTATCTAACTAACAAACAGTCTAAATACAGTTTAACTTAGCTTAGCCATGGCTTAATTCATTGTGATAGTAAGATAAGACGATACCTATGACAAGGAATCCTAAAGAAGGGATTCCTAAACAGCATGAATATATCGGGATCCTAAACAACATAAAACAACATAAAAATGTGTACATATATGCATATACAAATATGTATATACAAAAATATATAAAAATATACAAAAAATATAAATATAAATATAAGGGTGTATACATATATATATAAAATCCATAGAATAAGGAAAAGTTACCATGTTTTTAAAATGTGTATATGTAATTCATCAAATGTATATAATTAATGCTTATTATTTATTTATTAAAATTAATGCTTATTATTTATTTATTAAAATATTTATTTATTTAATTTAGCAAAGTTTTTTGATTATTTGTTCATTTAAGCAATTACTTGTTTATTTATTTATATATTTAATTATTTATTTATCTACTTATTTAAAGAATGAAGTTTATCAGACTTCAGAAATAAATAATTAATCAAATATATATTAAATATAAAATATAACTAAACATCTAAATAAAAGAATAAGCAAATAAAATTTCATTGAATTAATGTTTCCTACCTTCTAAAATAGGTTTTATGGAAACTGAAGTATTCAAACCAGGGTAACTATGTGCATTGAATCTTAAAATCCACTTTAACTCAGCTGTTGCAAGACGATTACCCACATCACCACCTCTTAAATTCATCGGAATTATCTCTAAGACTCTAAAACAAAAACCATGGTCTGTATGTTCACAATGTTGTCATTCTGGGTGCATTCAGTTGGTGAGTTATAGCCGTTAAGCGAATTATCCATTGCTGATGAGAGTGATGGTGGAACAGTCTTAGCATTCTCAATAACAGGTAGATTTGTTGGAACAACAGTCAGAAGTGCGTTACTAGAAGCAGGACACATGCTAGAACTCAAAGCGTCACCCGCTATTACATCGAGTCTTTTGGTAAGAGTGTCCACCTGTGTAACCAAAGACTCAATTAAAGTAAATAACTTCACATTTGTGTTGCTAACATCTGTTGGTGGTGTGATCGGAGGGACTGCAGGTTCTTCACCCATATCCAACACTGAAACTCAAAAGACTGACGCAAACTTTGGAAGTCACACAGAAATGCTTCGAATTGCACTCTCCACCCAACAACGCACAGTTTCAACAATAAAACGAAGTTCCAAAGTAGTAAAACAAGTCATATTTATTTGTTGATTAAAAAAATCCACATAAAGTTAAGCGCTTTTTGACCCACTAAATAGTAGGACTTATTCAGACAAAGTTCAACTCTTGACTGCTATTAAAATATCCTATCGTCATAGTCACAAGGGCACAATAACGGTTTTGATAGGGTAACCCCTATTAATACAATTTGAAACCATGTTTTTAAAAGATAGTTTTAAAGGCCACTAAAACTACAGTGGTAAAAAAGCATGTTTAAATCATGTCTCAGAGTGCAGATTTTAGATCCGGCAGGTCTTGATCAAAATAAAGGTTTAGAAATAGAAGAAAAGAAAACAATTGTCTAGTAGTTCCATGAAATTATTGTATCTATGCTGAATGAACAATAATCTTAAGCTGGAACAAGCGCTCATGGAGAACAACAAATAGTCCCCACGCAACACATGTATATGTGACTATATGCCTATACATATAACAGTAAAAAATATAACTGTTAAAATATACTAAATTGTGTAGATATGTATAAAGTTAATACTAGCACATAATTAAAAGATATATACATATGGTCATGTAGTTGATGAAGTTCCATGAATAAATGGTATATACAGTATAAAATAAGTAAAGTGTGTGCAAATATGTCGAAGGTAACTAATACATAAGCAGTTAATAGTAATTAATAAATATATGCATAAAGTTAATACTGACACATTGTTAAAAAATGTATACATGTAGTCATGTAGTTGATAATATTCCATAAATGAATTATATATATAATATGAAGTGTGTAAGAATATACGCAAATATATCAAATATAATTAGTAAATAGACAATTAATAATAATTAATAAGTAACGCCATAATATTAACATCAAATACACACAACAAAGTGTCTGTCTAGTTAAACTTGAAGTTGTTTGTTAGGAAAATGAAGTTGAAACTGTTTTTCGGGGGGGAGTTGACCAGGCTTAACTGTTTTCATGTAGCAAGTACTTTTATACCGCCAATGCATCCTACACTGGCCTTGTTTGACAAAATATGTGAAATTGACTTACGTAGCTTATTGTCTTCTAATACTTATTGGAAGAACACAGATTTTAATGTTAGCAAATATGAAAAACATGCAATTAACACATTAAGAGAAACAGGAGTAAGGATTATGCAATCTGATAAGGGTGGGGGTCTGGTTGTCATGACTGAAGAACAATATATAGCTAAGATGTTCAAAATATTGGACAGCAATGTGTACCAGGAGACATCTAGGAATGAATTAAACCAGGCTTATTCGAGGATTCATTCATTATTTAATGACTTTTTTATAGAAGGTAGAATTGACTTGCAAACATTTAACTAACTTACTATGTCAACACCCAGAACCCCAATCCTATTTGGCATTCCCAAGATTCACAAATCATTAACCGACCCGCCTATAAGACCATGTGTTGACGGGAGGAATAGTATCACTTACCCCTGTGCCAAGGTGATAGATAAAATACTGCAAAAATACGTGTTACAGGAAACTGCTATTTGTAAGGATTCTTGGTCATTCCTCCAAAAAATCAATGGTCTTTCCTTTGATGAGCGTTTAAATTTTTTAACCATAGATGTGAGGGACTTGTATTCATGTATACCTCACGAACAAGGTATAGAATGGGTGTGCCTTTTGCTCCAGCAAAGGGGAGCTACCCAGTCTGAAATCACCTTGGTATCTGAGATGTTGGACATTGTTTTGTCCTACAATTTTTTGGCATTCAGCAACAGGATCTACCTCCAGAAAGTCGGGGTGGCCATGGGCTTTCCGTGCGGGGGTGGTTTTGCAAACCTGGTAATGGCCTACTGGGAGCAGGAAATAGTGCGGAAAAACAAACAGGTAAATAATCAGATCAAACTTTATACACGTTTCCTTGATGATATTTTTATTTTAATTCAAGGAGATGAAACAGTAGTTATTGACCTTGTTAACTTTTTCAATTCCAGTCCCAGTTTCCTGGACTTTAGGTGTACTTATAGTAAAGACAGGATTGTTTACCTTGATTTAGAACTGTGGAAAGACTATAGGAGTAAAGCTTTTTGTGTCAAGATCTATAGAAAGGACACATATTCCAACAGTTCTACATTTTAACAGCAACCATCCTTGGTACCAGAAGAGATCTGTAGTGAAAGGCCAGTTGGTCTGGGCCGCACGGATGGTTTCAAGGGAAATTGATTTCATAGAGGAATGTAAAACATTACAAAACATGTTTACCAACCGTGGTTACCCAGTACAGCTTATTATCAACCTCATCGAGGAAGTCCAAGAAAAAAGATCAGGTTTTTACCAACCAATATTGGGTCATGGCCTTCACATTACAGTACAGACTTAACTTAACGACACTAGTCAATTGAATTTATCTTTCATAACACCTTTTAGTACTGACAGAGAACTTATTTAATCCGTTATTTACAAAATTGGCCACTGATACACAATGACCATGAGTTAGGAAGTAAATTACTGGACACACCTAAAATAGTTTGGAAGAGGGGCAGGAACTTAAAACAAATCATGGAGAGTAAAATACCAAGACTCTCATGGAGAAAAGGAATGTTTCAATGTAAGATGTGTAATTTTTGCTCCCACATGGCTACTGGGGAAACATTCTGTATTAGGGATTACACATACAAGGTCAAAAATAGATTTAATTTCCAGTCAAAAGGAGTTGTCTACCTAGCACAGTGCCAACAATGTTCGGCCTTTTATTTCGGGAAGACCGACAGGAGGTTACATGAAAGGATTTATGAACATCTATATTACATTAGGAAAGGAAAATTAGAGAACACACTAGCCAAACATGTATCATAGTTTCCTCATCACACATTTTTATTCAAAGCCGTCAATTGTGTTCAACTGGACAGTCGAGGTGGCTCTGTTTCCGTACGGCTAGAAATATTAGAATTGTACTGGCAACTCCGTAGTAATGCATGTTTATTCTCAGGCCTTAACGAAACCTGCTCTTTGTATTCTATTTTGAAACTGAAGAGTTTAGATAGACACTTTGTTGTGTGCATTTGATGTTAATATTATGGCGTTACTTATTAATTATTATTAATTGTCTATTTACTAATTATATTTGATATATTTGCACATACTCTTACACACATCATATTATATATATAATTCATTTATGGAATATTATCAACCACATGACTACATGTATACATTTTTTAACTATATTTATTAATTACTATTAGCTGCTTATTTATTAGTTACCTTCAACATATTTGCACACACTTTACATATTTTATACTGTATACACAATTTATTCATGGAACATCATAAACTACATGACCATATGTATATATCTTTTAATTATGTGCTAGTATTAACTTTATACATATCCACACAATTTAGTATATTTTAACACTTATATTTTCTACTGTTATATGTATAGGCATATAGTCACATATACATGTGTTGCTTGGGGACTATTTTTTGTTCCCCATGAACGCTTTTTCCAGCTTAACATTATTGTTCATTCAGCATAGATACACTAATTCCATGGAACTACTAGACAATTGCTTTCTTTTCTTTTCTTTTATTTTCAAACCTTTATTTTGATCTAGACCTGCCGGATCTAAAATCTGCATGCTGAGACATGATTTATACATGCTTTTTTACCACAGTAGTTTTAATGGCCTTTAAAACCATCTTTTAAAAACATGGTTTCAAATTGTATTAATAGGGGTTACCCTATCAAAACCGTTATTGTGCCCTTGTGACTATGACGATAGGATATTTTAACAGCAGTCAGGAGTTGAACTTTGTCTGAGGAAGCCCCACTATTTAGTGGGACGAAAAGCGCTTAACTTTATGTGGATTTTTAATCAACAAATAAATATATGACTTGTTTTACTACTTTGGAACTTCGTTTTATTGTTGACTCCGTGTGTTGCTGGGTGAAGAGTGCAATTTGCAGCATTTCTGTGTGACTTCCAAAGTTTGTGTCAGTCTTTTGAGTTTCAGTGTTGGATATTGGTGAAGAACCTGCACTCCCTCCGACCACACCACCAATAGATGTTAGTGACACAAATGTGAAGTTAGTTACTTTAATTGTGTCTTTGGTTACACAGGTGGACACTCTTACCAGAAGACTTGATGTAATAGCGGGTGACGTTTTGAGTTCTAGTATGCGTCCTGCTTCTAGTAACGCATGTCTGACTGTTGTTCCAACAAATCTACCTGTTATTGAGAATGCTAAGACTGTTCCACCATCACTCTCGTCAGCATTGGACAATTCGCTTAACAGCAATAACTCACCAACTGAATGCACCCAGAATGACAACATTGTGAACAACTCAAATGGACCCACAAGGCTTATTGGTACTCCTAAATTGTTACAATGGCTAGCGGAGCCACTATCCATACAGATGCCATCTAGTAGTATGGCTCAGGAGCAACCGACTATGGGTTCTGGTGACATATCTTTACAACTAAAGCACTTTGACCAGAAATTGGTTAAATGCCAGAAAGTCCAATTGGAAATTGTCTATTTTAAGGAGTGTTTGGCTGAAGGGATCGTACCTAAGGGTTTGAGGTCTTGGCAGTATCCAATGGGCTAGGTAGAGGGATCGATGTTCCACCAGGACCTGATTAAACTTTTTAATAAACATGGTCTTGAACTATTGGATCTTATGTGTACACACTATCAGAAATTGGCAGACGCACTAGTGATGGAAGCTACTGCACTTGATGAATGTATCCAAAAGAACAATGACTTTCCACGGTACAAATACGATGACAATCGTATTTTTCAAAGTATTGACCAATACATTAACAAGATGAAAGAGACTAAACTTAAAAAACTAAACCGAGACAGGCAGGCCTATAGCAGCGGCAGGGGTTATCTGAATCCTCCTCCTTCACAAACGGGACCTCTGATTGGCCCAGGATTTCCTAACAGGGAGGGCCAACGTGACCAAATTCATTACGATGTCAAAAACATTGCCCCAACACAGCAAGACAGTTCACAATCTGATGGGAATGGGTCCGACCATAGATATAATAACAAAAACACCAATGGTTTATTGAATGCTTCTAATTATAACCAGACTGCTGACCAACATCAACATTTTTGCAACGGAGCCTCTCATTACAATCGGAGGCAGAACACGAATCGCTCAAGCAGCTAGAACAACAGGAGCAATGTTCGAGGGAAGAGGGCCAGGTAATTAATACATCTTTCAACCAAGATGTTTTCTTAAATCAAGAAGCGTTCACTATTTTGTTTAATGAGAACAAAGACTTTAAGATCTTTAATTTTACCAATGTTCAAATTGATCCTACTGTTATAGAACTATTTTCTAAGGGCTGTACTTTTGTATCTAGTAGCAAAGCTGATTTGGTTCACACATTGATTGACTTGAAGTTGTTTGTTAGGAAAATGAACTTGAAACTGTTTTTCAGGGGGGAGTTGACCGGGCTTAACTGTTTTCATGTAGCAAGTACTTTTATACCACCAATGCATTCTACACTGGCCTTGTTTGAGAAAATATGTGAAATTGACTTATGTAACTTCTAGTCTTCGAATACTTATTGGAAGAACGCAGATTTTAATGTTAGCAAATATGAAAAACATGCAATTAAGGCATCAAGAGAAACAGGAGTAAGGATTATGCAACCTGATAAGGGTGGGGGTCTGGTTGTCATGACTGAAGAACAATATATAGCTAAGATGTTCAAAATATTGGACAGCAATGTGTACCAGGAGACATCTAGGAATGAATTAATCCAGGCTTACTCGATGATTCATTCATTATTTAATGACTTTTTATAGAAGGTAGAATTGACTTGCAAACATTTAACTACCTTACTATGTCAACACCCAGAACCACAATCCTATTCGGCATTCCCAAGATTTACAAATCATTAACCAACCCACCTATGAGACCACTTGTTGACGGGAGGAATAGTATCACTTACCCCTGTGCCGAGGTGATAGATAAAATGCTGCAAAAATATGTGTTACAGGAAACTGCTATTTGCAAGGATTCTTGGTCATTCCTCCAAAAAGCAATGGTCTTTCTTTTGATGAGAGTTTAAATTTTTTAACGGTAGACATGAGGGACTTGTATTCATGTATACCTCACGAACAAGGTATAGAATGGGTGTGCCTTTTGCTCCAGAAAAGGGGAGCTACCCAGTCTGAAATCAATTTGGTGCCTGAGATGTTGTACATTTTTTTGTCCTACGATTTTTTGACATTCAACAACAGGATCTACCTCCAGAAAGTCGGGGTGGCCATGGGCTCTCCGTGCGGGGGTGGTTTTGCAAACCTGGTTATGGCCTACTGGTAGCAGGAAATAGTGCGGAAAAACGAGCAAGTAAATAATCAGATCAAACTTTATACACATTTCCTTGATGATATTTTTATTTTAATTCAAGGAGATGAAACAGCAGCTATTGACCTTGTTAACTTTTTTAATTCTAGTTCCAGTTTCCTGGACTTTACGTATACTTATAGTAAAGACAGGATTGTTTACCTTGATGTAGAACTGTGGAAAGACTATAGGAGTAAAGCTTTTTGTACCAAGATCTATAGAAAGGACACATATTCCAACAGTTTTCTACATTACAACAGCAACCATCCTTGGTACCAGAAGAGATCTGTAGTGAAAGGCCAGTTGGTCCTGGCCGTATGGATTGTTTCAAGGGAAATTTATTTCATAGAGGAATGTAAAACATTACAAAACATGTTTACCAACCGTGGTTACCCAGTACAGCTTATTATCAACCTCATCGAGGAAGTCCAAGAAAAAAGAAGGTCAGGTTTTTACCAACCAATATTGGGTCATGGCCTTCACATTACAGTACAGACTCAACTTAACGACACTAGTCAATTGAATTTATCTTTCATAACACCTTTTCGTACCAACAGTGAACTTATTTCATCCGTTATTTACAAAACTCGGTCATTGATACACAATGACCATGAGTTAAGAAGTAAATTACTGGACACACCTAAAATAGTTTGGAAGAGGGGCAGGAACTTAAAACAAATCATGGAGAGTAAAATACCAAGAATCTCATGGAGATAAGAAATGTTTCAATGTAAGATGTGTAATTGTTGCTCCCACATGGATACTGTGGAAACATTCTGTATTAGGGATTACAAATACAAGGTCAAAAAAAGGAGTTGTCTACCTAGCACAGTGCCAGCAATGTTCGGCCTTTTATTTCGGGAAGACCAACAGGAGGTTACGTGAAAGGGTTTATGAACATCTATATTACATTAGGAAAGGAAAATTAGAGAACACACTAGCCAAACATGTATCAGAGTTTCCTCATCACACATTTTTATTCAAAGCCGTCAATTGTGTTCAACTGGACGGCCGAGGTGGCCCTGTTTCCGTACAGCTAGAAATATTAGAATTGTACTGGCAACTCCGTAGTAATGCATGTTTATTCTCAGGCCTTAACGAAACCTGCTCTTTGTTTTATATCTTGAAACTGAAGAGTTTAACTAGATAGGCACGTTGTTGTGTGCATTTGATGTTAATATTATGGTGTTACTTATTAATTATTATTAATTGTCTATTTACTAATTATATTTGATATATTTGCATATATTCTTACACACCATATTATATATATATAATTCATTTATGGAATAATATCAACTACTTGACTACATATATACATTTTTTAACTATGTGTCAGTATTAACTTTATGCATTTATTTATTAATTACTATTAACTGCTTATTTATTAGTTACCTTTGACATATTTGCACACACTTTACATATTTTATACTGTATATACAATTTATTCATGGAACATCATCAACTACATGACCATATGTATATATCTTTTAATTATGTGCTAGTATTAACTTTATACATATCTACACAATTTAGTATATTTTAACACTTATATTTTTTACTGTTATATGTATAGGCATATAGTCACATAAACATGTGTTGCTTGGGGACTCTTCGTTTTTCCCCATGAAAGCTTTTTCCAGCTTAACATTATTGTTCATTCAGCATAGATACACTAATTCCATGGAACTACTAGACAATTGTTTTCTTTTCTTTTCTTTTTAAACCTTTATTTTGATCTAGACCTGCCGGATCTAAAATCTGCACGCTGAGACATGATTTATACATGCTTTTTTACCACAGCAGTTTTAGTGGCCTTTAAAGCCATCCTTTAAAAACATGGTTTCAAATTGTATTAATAGGGGATACCCTATCAAAGCCATGATTGCGCCCTTGTGACTATGATGATAGGATATTTTAACAGCAGTCAGGAGTTGAACTTTGTCTGAGGAAGTCCCACTATTTAGTTGAACGAAAAGCGCTTAACTTTATGTGGATTTTTAATCAACAAATAAATATACAACTTGTTTTATTACTTTGGAACTTCGTTTTATTGTTGACACTGTGCGTTGTTGGGTGGAGAGTGCAATTCGCAACATTTCTGTCTGACAATCTGTATTGTGCCTGTTGGGCATTATTGCTTTCCTAACACTAATAATTTCTTACAGATGTTAGTACTAGGATTTCAAAATTATTAAGAATTATATATAAAATAAAGATGCAGTAAATTTAGTTATGTAACATCTCATCAAGAAACTATTAAATTAGTGTCCCCATCATTGACTTGACAAACTTGGTGTGTATTTCATTGAGTACTGTTACAGATAACAGACATTTCCTAGTACAGAGATCAGAATTCTCTATGTAAGGATTAAAATGTTCTTCTTTCTCCACGATGGTGTGATCAACCTCAGAGTTTGCATATAATAGTTTCAGAATTTTTTGTATCACTAGAAAAATACTTGCTTGAGTTTTATGTAATTGTTGACTGTATGCAGTAAATCAGTGTGATTACACATCATGGATTTCAAAACATCACCTATATTATTGCCATCTTGTGATTCTGCAGCAGGAATTCTAGTTTGTAAGATAAAAATGTTTTATATACTGCAATGTACTGAAATCCACAAAATTAACTTCAATGGTACAAAGAAAAACAGAAAGAACAAGCTTCTGATGAAATAAAACAAACTTTTTCCATGCCAACTTAAATTGCATTTCATACTTGAGTTTCTGTTGCATAGTCAAGATAACATGTTTAATGAAGCATAGCTCTACAGTATTGTTTTTTCAGTGACCACTTAAATTGCCATGTACATGGTAATGTGCATCTCCACACTTAGGCTGCAAATTAGGTTCTCCGTGGAAGATCTAAGTTCATACTAAGGTTTATGCCATACAAGTATGCCTGTTAAGGATGGGTGTTTAGTTGAGTACAGTTGGTCATGGGTGTGTTTGTTCTTGGGCAAGTGACAGGTAATAGATAAAGTCTAGCTATTCAGAACTGTACAGATATGTGCAGTGATGCATCCTATCCTGGTATATGATCACAAACCTCGCTGTGTTGTGACAAGTCTGCTCAAGTTTATATAGAAATGCAGACTAACTTTGTGAACACGTATTTTTAATATGGAGGAAAGGGAGGTAAGTGCATCGTTGCTGAAGAAGATAGTGACATCTGAGTTGAGTCAATGACGTTCTGTACCTTAGAAATAACAAAGAAGATAGAGTCATCAGTAAAAAGGTAAAAAAGTCATCAGATAGTGTATGAGTTTGTGATTTCTATAATGTTTAAACTATGTCATTGATATAGATGATGAAAAGGAGAGGGCCCACTTTGTGGAACTCCATGAGGAAGTGCAAATATTAAAAACATGGCATAATTCTATTTGATAACTGAAAGCTGTCTCTTAGATTGCTAGTGAATCATCTATATGCAATGAGTGGGTGAACTCAGTCTGTCATTATCAGCTATTTTGAATCCTTAGACAAATCAAGAGAGACTGGCTAAACTATCTTGTCAATGTTTAATAGCTACAAATGCAGTGTCTATTGGAGAAAAATCACTGTTGATCAAATGCTTAAGATGTTATGCTTGATTGAATTCTTCTGTTTTTTTAGAGCTGAAACAGAAGGGCAATAGGACATGATAATTACTCTGACAGTTGAAACTGCTTTTATGTAGAGGCTCAATGAGAATTTTTTTTAACAGACCATTGGCACATATTTTTTTTGATGGAGCAGTTAAAAAGAATTGCAATAGGATGCATAATGAGCCATGCAAGAGACTTTCAGGAGTTTTCAGGGAAGTTTACTAATGAATACTGACACAAATTTTAGCTTATAAAGTAGGAGGTACACCATATAACATAATGATGAACGTATGAAGATAACGTATGAAGAAAAAGGTGAGGGATTCAGAACTGAGTAGCAGCTTGGCATCCATTTGATATGAGCTGCTTAAAAGAATATTGAAATTATACATCAAAATGCAACCTTTTAATAGCTAACGTAATGGAAGGGAGGAGCTGACATTTTGTAGCGTTGATGAAGTGAACAGTGCTACCCTACTATTTCTTTGCATTGTCAGCGTTTATCATATTTTATTTTATATATCATTTGTTTACCAGGAAAGTCTGACTGGGGCAGAGACCATTTTCAGCAGATTCCCAGGGCAAAATGTTCCAGTCACATCTTTGGAATGTGGGAGGAAACCAGTGTACTCAAAGGAAACCCACATGAATGCAGGGAGGACATGCAGACTCCACAAAGAAGGCACCCTGGCCGAGAATTGAAATGGAGAACCTCTTACTGTGAAGTGACAACGCTAACAGCTGCATCACTGTGACACCCTTATTTTGAGAAAGATCACAGTAATATTTGCTGACTATTATATAAAGCTTTATTTTATTTCTGACTTCCATACATCTCATGTGATTTTCTGAAATTCTGGGTTTATTTTAGATAGACCAATAATAGTTGCAGTATTTTTTATGATAAGTCTCATGTTTGGGTGACTATCCCCTGTGAATATGATTAGGGATATGAAGCAAACTGTTAACTGTACATTTTGATATCTCTAAACAGCACATATTTTCTACAGTGGTAATGTCTAATGGGATGGTACTTGTGTCATAAACAGAATTATGTGGGTGTTGAATGAATAGAATATTATGTCAGCTGGCTTGATAATATAGTACACTTGTTTCAAGTACTGATAGCCACTGAGATCTAAAATGGGATTTAATGAAGATATTTTAAAAAACACAACTCAGACAAAGAGACAAAAAAGCTCATTGTAGCTTAACAAGCAAGCATTCACATATAAAGAAGCATCTAATTTAATAACCCATCATTGTCCTATTGGATAACTGCACTGAGCTCTGATTGTGCACCTTAAAGCTGTAAGCCTAGTTTGAGGATTAAAGTAACCTAGCTTAGGGAAAGATGGTGGTTGGAGTAGGTAGGAGGACTTCCATATGTTCCATTTCCTGGTGCAGAGTCTGCAGATTTTTTTTTTCAAGTCTCTAGTAGGCTCCATTCTGCATGTGTGGTGTCTTAGAGAATTGTAGTAGAGGGCAATTTTGTTTGTGCCACATAATATGGAAGAAAAATATGGCAATAAACTGAAGTGCCATATAAACTGCAGGGGTGAAGGGCTGACAGAAACTCTGGTGATGAATATATTACAGAGGTGAAAAGGGGCTACAAAATTAAGGATGATGATCAGATAAAGTTCTTACAAAGCAATATCTTTAAGAGCACCAGCAATATTTTATACTGTAATAGCCTCAAGATGGCATTACTGAAATATAGTGCTAACCATCATATAAAACAATAACCACTGGGGGAAAACCTTTTTCTTAAAGCAGTAGATTTAACATATTTAACTACTGCATATTATTTTTCTTCCAGCTTGGTTCCTACACCAGTGGATTTCCTACCTGCACTCAGTCAAGCCATGTATTCCTTCTATGACAACTCTGAATGCTGTCTTGGAAAGGCCTCCTGCATGATCTCACACAGGAGCAGATCTCCAAGATTCTCTGCAGCATTGCACCCTCAATCAACAGCTGTAACCTGTAGAACCTCTGTATTCCTGTAGAGGTCAGTGAGCAGCAGTAACATCACCTCCTTCTTCCTCAGGTTGGGAAAGCTGGCAGCAGTGCTTCTAGCACTCAGGCCTGATAACCAATCCTAGGTCATCTAGATCATACTCAGGGCTTTATCCCCCTACACCACAAGTTGTGGCTATCCATCGAGTATTTTATTAAAAGCAGGAATACCCTATGTGACCATGTAGCAGTGCAAACAAAAAACAGAGCAATTGACCCATTAGAGGGTTTATAAAATAGCAGAATCACTTCATAGGTTCATAGGTTCATAGGTTCATACTAGGCTATCTGCCCTAGGGCATTTATAAGCCTAGCCAGAGTGTGTGTGGCTTTCACCACCCCTTAGGATGAGAATACTATACCCATTAATTTGCTGTGCCTCTGTCCAGCAGTGATACAGAGATGATTCCCGGGGTAAACCTACGATCTCCCATCCACTCGTCAAGATTTCTCTTGAACAGAGTCAGTGAGGGGCTCTGCTTCACATGGACTGGGATTCTGTTCCATAGTGTAGGGGGTCTCTGGGTGATGAATCTGTCCCTCCAGCACGTCCTATTTATATCCGTGTTGAGGTTTAAGTCTCTTGCTCTCGTGGCTCTGGTGGATTTGGATTTTTTGAGGTGGAGCATGTCCATTAATTCCGGGTTGGACATGGCCTTGTATGTCAGGCACAGATCACCTCTGAGCAGACGGTATGCGACTGAATAGAGCTGGAGTTTCTTCAGTCGGGCATCGTATGACATATGTTTGAGCCCCTTTATCCTTTTGGTGAGGAACTTTTGGGGTCTTTCCAACTGCTGCAGGTGTCGGGTAAGGTACATTCCGAATGGGGCGTTGTACTGTCACTGTTAGTTTCAGTATTAGCATTATTAGGTTTAGTTACAAATCTGCTAATATTCAAGCCTCAAAGAAGAGACACTTTTGCAAACTTTGTATTATGCACAGTGTCTGCATTGCATTTTAATGAAAACAGCTTAGTGTAAATGATGGCAGTAAACGGTATTTTGCTACCCCAGCAAATGAGATCACATATTTAAGAAACTTCTTGGAAACACATGGTGCAATGCAAAGGCTACCTTAACTGCTAGTGTGTGCATTTAAATTATATAGCACATGCATAAAGTCAAAATATGTATTATACAGAAGCACAAAATACCATTCTGATGTAAAACACATGAAAGCATTAGGTACAGTTCAAATGGGTAAAGTGTCATTTTGATTTGTAAGTTAAACTATGAGATCTACTTCTAAAAGGTAGAAGAAAAGGAGTGAAGCAGGGGAAATAAGTGATAGATTGCACAAAGGAAAATGGCAAGGCAGAACCTACCATTTTGTTCCAGTGATACGAAAGAAAAATTCCATGTGCTTATGCATACAAAGGCAATGCTAGCTGATTATTTACTTGTATTCCTATGTTTGTCCAGTCCTACAGTTAGCCTAAGAAAATGTATCAGTAACAATACTTAGCACACAGAAGTCAGAGATGTGATATGCTTTAAACATTCATGCCGCTAGTTTATAGTATGTTTGCATTTTTTTAAATTTATTTATTTTAACAAGCTCAGTTCACATAAATAAAAGTGCAAAGTCAGGCTTGTATACTATTGTTAGATAGGGCTACAGTTTACACATTCATCACACTAGCAAAATGCTTGTTTGTAGATTAAGTTAAATTTTTTATGCTTCATTCATCTGAGGGCATAGTTTAGTGACAGACCTTGATTTACTAGATTGTAATTTTTTTAAGTAGTTCAGGATGGTTACTCATACTGTAACCTAATATTTCCTGCAGAAGTAAATTTGGAATACAATCACCACTTATTAATTTGTTATTGAGCTAATCAGCTTATAATGACAGTTTAGCCTTTTGCAGACTTTTAAACTAAATAGATTCAACTGAAATATGGCTCACATACATTCAAGCATTAAACACTGAACTATAGCTGTGCAAGCTGAAACCATCCTCCATGAAATATATTACAGATGTTGGGTGCTATTATACATATATTCCGTTGCAATGACTTACTTAGAGCAGACGCATCATTTAGCAGAAAAACTTGGGTAACTTTTCAGTAGAGTTGGGGTAAGTAAGAGAAACAGCTTCTTATTTTAATATTAGTAATATGGTATCATGTGACAAATTTGTATTACAACAGGATGGTGCAGTGGTTAGCATTGTTACCTTATACTAAGAGGTTGTGAGGTTTGGTCCTTGGCTATGACTCCTTCAGTGTGGAGTCTGCATATACTCCCTCTGGTTGAGTGAGTATGTAAGTGCATGCATATATGTGTGTGTCTGGGCACCAGGCTGGCAATGTAAAAACACCACTGCCAGTTAATCTGTGGGCTAGTTATTGGCTGTGGTGACCCCTACTGGGGAAAAGCTGAATGACCTTGCTTTTTACACTAGAAGGTGTCAGAAGTGCCCCTGACAGCAGTGATAACTACATAAACCAGTTTTCCTAAGATTTACTAACAATAATTAACTTGTAGTACCAGTTTCTGCTTTATTGATGTGTGTTTATTTATTATTTATTTGTTGTTGATTACTGGGAATGTTCAACTTTGCAAAGCCCCTTTTCAGGTGAGGCCTGGGGGGAGAAAAGCTGTACATTACATACTTTTTCGCAGGCAATTAGCATGAGATAATAAAAATACATAGTTCAGTGTTATGTAGTATATCTGTAGTGTAACAGTTTACCACCATGTTGAGTATACTATACAGCATTTAGAGTATGTCAAAGTCCACATATGTAAAGAAAATTCAACATTAGTTCACAGTTCATGCACATTTTAATTTTAGTACACAGACTGCACATAAGGAATTTACATATTTTATCCATCCCGTTATTCACTTCAGATATGTAAACAGGTGACAAAATAATGTGAAGAATTTGTGATATTTACTTGGTTTAGCTACATAAGAAGGGGACTTGGTGCTGGTACAGTGGACAGGAGTGTTTTATTGATAGGTATGATTTAAATGGGATTTTAAAATACAAATGGGAAATCATTCAAATAAGTAGGGGCTTAGTAAAGGGGATGTTATAAGTACAGGAAGATTTTGCTAACAGGTAAGTTTTCCAGGAGGTTTTAAATAGTAGACAATATTAGATATTTCTTATGTTTGCTGAGAGAGAGTGCCACAGTTTTGCAGCATCTACGGAGTATAGGCATTCACAGTTAAGATTTTTATATTTTTGATTAAGCACTGTGTTGGTTCAGTGAATGCATTTCTTTGTGGGGGTCAGTACCATTTCAATAACTGATTGGTGGCAAAGCATTTGTCTGGACTGTAGAGGATGCTGTGGGCAGTCTTATAGTCAATGTAGGCTAATAGATTTGGTAACTCCAGCCAGATAAGGGACTGGGATGCATGACAGTGATGTCTTAATGTGGTTACTTGCAAACTCTGCAGTCTTATAGAATTGCTCCAGTCTGGCTAGCTGAGAGTGTTGTAGGTTAGTCAAAACTGATGAGGCATACAGAAGACTAGGGAGTAAATAGGTTTGCACCATAGTCTTGTATGCATGGCATGACAGAAAATGTTTGACTTTATAAAGAAGTCCTGGTGTATATTTGTTTTTTTAACAGTATATTAGATGTGCTGATCAAGTGTTATTCTTTGGTCAGTTATACGAAGTAGTTTTGTGTTTTGTACTAGCTCAGTTCTAGTGTTATTAAATTATAATAGTTTTAAATCACAGTAGCTTGACTGGGTTTCATGTCAAGTTGCCAAAGGTAATTTTCAGTGAATGGAAGCAAACTGAAAACCATTTGTCGAAATTAATTTTGGCAAACATTACAACTTTTTTTGAGGGGGGCAAGCTCCCCTACACTCCCCATGTGAAGGGATACCCCCCAAATGTCTATATACCAACACTGAGATTACACAACAGTGGGGAAAAAAGCAAACTCTACTGTTGGTAAAAGTTTGAGTGAACAGTATTCACTTTTTTTTTGCATTCACCAAAACTAGATTCATCTACATGACACATTCCCAAATGATTTCAGGTTTGGAAGTGAAAATACCTTTAGCTTAGGTGTAGTTTAAATTGCTGTAGTCATTTTTTCAGTTTTTGTAAGGGAATGCTGTAGGTCATATTGGAGCTATTTGACTGAAAAGGCTGCACATATTAGTGTTGACTTATCTGTGCATTGGATTGTTCATGAACCCCTTTACCCCCCAGTAGACGCAATAAATACATCGAATCTGCCATGTGACCAAATATTTACTGCCAGACTACAAACATATATAAAGTCAACAATGTAATTTCAACCATTGCAATAAAACTAAATGAAGCATGTACATTCATGTGATAGGAAACAAATAGCATTTACAGACGGCTCACCCATGAAAATCATATTCATACATCTCACTCTCATGCCAGAACACTGTAGAATGGCCAAAAGCATGTCCAGCATTGCTCGCTCCAGAACTAATGACCTCAGAATCAGGGGGAATCCACCTTAGGACCATAAAACCACCCACCAGACTGCCTACATAGCAGCATGTCCCCCCTTTTCCCTCCAATAACCCAAGTAAAATGCTCACTGCCATAACTCATACTTTGTCAACCTCATCAAGATCTTCCTTTAAAAACAAGGAAATATTTACATTAAAAAGCTCTAGACCCACATCACTTAGATGAATTACATCCCTTCTAAACCACACTTGATCTCTATCTGCAAAATTCCAGTGCTCTACTGCAAGCAGCCTTAGTGAAGAAATTGCTCTTGGAACCCTGTGATTAATAAAATACCTTACAGAGTTTACCACTGTAAACTTAACTGCACTTCTTCAACAAAGTGTAGGAATTAAAGTGGACCAAGCCACCAGATCCCCTGAGACCATCTACTGTACCACAAACAAATCCTTAATGATCAATGATAAGAATTTCCTTTAGTATATAAACCCTAAATCTTCCCCTTCCAAGTGAATCAAAGTAACATTAATATTAGAGGCTAAACCTCTAAACTCCTCTAATTTAGGTAAAAACTGCCCTCACACAATACCTTGTATTCTTTTCCAAATCACATCCCTTGTTGAAGTATCAAGGCTCAAACACCTTCCTCTTGGCCTGATAGCTGCATGCCCATTGTCCAAAACATGAAATAATGTCCTATAATTATGACTGACCCATGACCTGTAACAACAACAATAAATACATGGCAAACTGTTAAAGCATAGTTACTTTTATGTATTTATCCTTTGTTGGCTGGGTTTGTCCTACTGGGTTAGGGGTCTGTTTTCACAGGAGACCCAAGGCAGTATTTATAGTGCTAGAGAAATTTTTAGCATGTCACTGGGGAACTTCCATTACCCTTTTGATAGTTTTTATGGGATCTTTTGCATCCAGCTGATCTACCACCAACTCAAGCAGATGGGAAGGACCTCAGTTTTAATGTCTCATCTGAAGGACAGCACACTCATGAGTGCAGCACCCCCCTCATGCTGAACTGCAGTGTCAGCAGTCCACAGAACCCCCAGACGTCTGCATGTGTTCCACCTGTTGCACCACTGACACTACTTGATATAAAACTTATAAGACTCTAAGCACTGTCTATCTTTCCTCTTAATAAACTCAGTAAACATGCTTTTCTTCATTAAATCCGATTTTCAACGTATCTGGAAGGATTATGATGAATACTTCCCAGTTATGATACACTGATTAGCTAGCAACATCTGCAAAATCAAATTAAACAAGTTTGTAGACAATGGCTTCCCATCTATGGAACTAAATATTACTCCTGACCTCTGATATCTTTTTTCAAAGAACAAAATGACTGTACATGACTTAATATTACATCAATAACCTCTCCAAAATTACCTGCCCTTTACCAGCTAGGCTCATTTTAGACTTTGAAAGACAAATCAGCATTGAGTCACCTGATAAACAAACATCGCCCATCTCAAGCCCAGAATTTCAATAACCTTTAATGCACTATGATAAACACAAACTGCCAATGAAGCCCATAACCCATACCAGTCCAATGCAGGCAATGCAAAGTGCCTATCTTTTAAAACTAGTTTCAGCATGTATGTCTATGAAATGGCATCCTGCCATCAAATGATGAGTCATTAACACACTCTCCCAACCCTTAAATATCCTGCCAGTTAACTGATTCTTACTGAAGGTGCCTATATCTGTCCACCTTGCTGAGACTCTCAGAGCAGATAAATGAACCCAAATTGTCATCAAAGAATCACACTTCCCACATCTAAAGACCACATACTGTGCCACAAAACATACTGACTATATCTTGTCCTATCCCGCAAGTACAATAATCACAAATAGTTTCTAAACACAGCTCCGTAACCACTTACTGGAATCTGAATAACATTTTTAATTAACCATTTTGCAATCTCTAACCAATCTACTAAACTTAGCCTGATGCCAACTATATCCACCCATAATCTTAAGCCTTCTCTGGAACACACGCCTGAACTTCTTCATTTAAATTGGTAGCTCTTAAGCTTTTGGAGCCGTGGTCCAGAACCTGTGAACCTGAAATGAGACAAGTGATCAGCAATTGTACTCAGTCCCAAGAACATGTTTCAAAGAAACAGAATCCTTCATTTTAAGAAAAACAGCAGGAGAACCCTCACAACCTTCACTAACATTTTCAACAAGTCCTTCTACAAAACCCTCATTATCACAATGGAAAATAGCCCTCTTATTCCAAAATTCCTCTTGGTAAAAGACCAAAACTTTCCAAATGGTAATCAGTTTTAAAAAAGTAATGTTTTTCCTACTGGCCATCCATTGGCTTGGCCAAGCAACAGAAAAACATTTGCATTTAGAATAAGCTTCCATGCTCAAGATCCTCCCACATCTGTATAAAGCTATATATCATGAGAGCAAGCACAATATTTCTGCCACATGGAGACACCATTAAAATTATATAAAAACTTACTCCAGATGAGCAAATCATCCTGCACACTACAAGACACCGTTGCCTTGTGATATTCATTGTTTAACCTCTTAAAAGGTTAGAGAAAGATCCATTAAATATTCAGCCTGGACCCACTATTGTACAGGCAAATGTAAACAAACCAAGCAACTCCATCACCTAACCCACTCTCACTTTCGAATTGTTCAACATGCTTGTAATCCTTTCTCACAATTTGACCAATTTAACTTTTGGAAGTCTAAAAAAGACATGCAGCAGCATCTAAGGAGAAACAGAGAAAGTTTAACATGGCCTCCTGGCCCTTCACTCACAAAGGTTTAAAAATGTTTGTGTACCTTCCAAAACCCCATCTGCCTTCTCTTACCAACAAAAAGTCATCCAAAT
>NC_056743.1:1497104520-1497199520 GCF_019279795.1 Protopterus annectens
GGTTGGGTAGGCTATGAAGTCACAAACTAATATGAGTGTAATTGGAAGCTAAGGTCTGTAGTACAGTGGTATGCCTCAAGCCAGTACGATAGACAACAGTACAGACTGAAATGGAGTGCCTGACATACCAGTGCAGGCCTAGCAAATGTGTATAAGTCAACCGGACAAGGGGGGAGGGTTGGTCATTTTTGATAATGATATGTATACTGAAAAAATGTTATTAGTCCTGGATTCACCAGCTTACAGGCCTTCTTCCCTCAACGAAATGAATGTCACCTATAATAGGATCAGAGGATATTTGAGAGATATGTTTCTAAGTGGGAAGATTAATATTGATTTATATAATTTTCTGGATATCTCTTTTCCTAAGGCTCCGGTTATGTTTGGAATTCCAAAGATCCACAAGGATCTTGGGAATCCCCCTATGAGAGCATTGGTGGATGGAAGACTATCAATGACTTACCCATGTGCTAGGTTAATAGATCATATTTTGGGTAAATACATTAAGAATATTCCGGTTGTCTGTAAAGACTTGTGGTCCTTTCTCAGTAATATTAATAACATCACATATGATGAAGGTGATAACTTTCTTACTATCGACATGGTTGATTTGTACACATCTATTCCCCATCAGGAAGCCATAGAGTGGATAGCTTTAATGCTACAAGAATTGGAGGTTATTCAAAATGAAATAGATATTATCACAGAACTTTTAGATATAGTCCTTGGGTCTAATTTTTTCATTTTTGACAATAAATATTACCTCCAAAAACAAGGAGTAGCCATGGGTTCCCCTTGCGGGGCAATCGTGGCAAACTTCTTTATGGCTTTTTGGGAAAACAAGTATTTATTAAAAACGCTGATTTGAAAGGAAAAATTTGTACACGCGTTTTTTGGATGATATTTTTATATTATTTCATGGTGATGCATCACATGTAGAAATTTTATTACATTATATGAATAGTACAACAAGTTTCCTCAAATTCACACATCAGTTTTCTATAAATGAAATTGATTACTTAGATGTGAGGTTGACCAAAGACACAATAAATAACAGATACTTGTCTGCGGTCTATCGAAAACCTACTTACTGCAATTCCCTACTTCATTTTACTAGTTTACATCCACTAAGGCAGAAACGATCTATAGTGAAGGGACAGGTAGTGAGGGCCGTACGCATGTGCAACACGGTCCATTCCTTCAAACAGGAATGTAATTTTCTCAAGAATCTTTTCCTTAATAGAGGCTATCCTGATATCCTCATCAATGGGATTATTGAGGAGATAGAATTCAAACGATCAACTGGTTTTTACAAACCTTTATTAGAAGAAAATAAAAGTCATGAAATCCAAAGTGTTAGTTCATTAAATGTATCACAAGAGATTATGACATCAAGGCCAACTCAGATTGATATTACATTAAATAAGAAAGTTGACTTTTCAACTTGTTTTATTACCACTTTTAGTATTGATTCTAAATCAATTTGTGATATAATTTTTAAAAATTGGCACTTTATTAGTAATGATACCTTCCTTTCAGAAAAGTTAGGATTATTGCCAAAAGTGGTGTATAGGAGAGGAAAAAATTTGAAAGAATTGCTTCAAAGAAAACCACATACCAACAAATTTAACAGAAGTAAGGGGTCATTAATATGTGGAGCCTGTAATTGGTGCAAATTTTTTAGACCAGGGGAATCCTTTTCTATAAAAGGGAAAAGATACTATATCCATCAGAAAATTAACTGTGAGAGCAAATCTGTTGCTTATGTGGCTTTTTGCCAATGCTGTCCAGCATTTTATGTTGGTAAGACCGACCGAAAGTTACGAGAACGTGTCTACCAGCATATATATGCCATTAAAAATAGCAAGGTTGACAATGCCCTTGCTAAGCACATTTCTAATTACCCTGACCACAAGTTTGTCTTTATGGGTGTTGACCAAATGCTTCCTAGTGTGAGAGGTGGCCCCCTTTCTCTTATGTTAGAGCTACGTGAATTGGAATGGCAAATTAAATTGGATGCTTTTAATTCCCCTGGTTTAAATGAGAACTGTAATATCTCAGCAGTTCTTAGATTAAAAAGTTATATGAGATAGGCCTGATGTTTGAGGTGAAAAAATATGAATATATTATAATATATAATATACTAATTGATAGGATTTCCCTCTGACATAAAAAGACATATATAAAAAATATAAAAAAATTTAAAAGTTTTTATCCCTGTGAATTAATTGTCATGCAGACATATAGTGCAGATAAATGTTTGGATGTTTCCATTGTTTTTAATTTTTTAATTTTTTAATTTCGTATAATAAATACATTTTTTAAAGGTATAAGTAGTAATTAGGTATCCTCAGGAATTTATTGACTATAAGATTAAAGTATATAATAATAATAAATGAATTTAATATATTTAAAATGCTTTTTTTGCATATATATTTTTTATTTTATTGCATTTAATGTATAATACTTATTATTTGTCTGTTCCATAATAGGAGCGCCAAGACAGGAAATGATGTCGTTTAAAGAACTTCCTGTACATATTTAAAAAGCTTTTTGGCGCCTTTCAGTGATGTTGTTCTGAGGAAGCTGCTTCTTGTTTGTAGCGGCGAAAACGCATTTTATTTTAAAATAAATTGGCGTTCAAGATCTTTGGAGTATTTTTGTGGAATCTTTCGGTGTGTCTTGGATTGGTACTCGCACCTCACGTTTTGGTTTTGCTTGTTTGTTCTTCTGTACTTGAAATGTGTATAAGTGTCAGGTGTACCCCTCATCCTATGTACACCCACAGTAACAATCAGGTGTGCCCCCTCAGGTAGAAATGTAAAAATAATAGCTGTCCCCCCTGTATGTGGAAATGTTGATAAGTCTATGCAAATTGACTCATGAAAGCCCTGCAGGCACAGTGTGCTTCCTGTCGATGTACAACACAAAGGTGAGCCCTGAAGTAAAAACCAACTTGATTTATCACACACATATAGTATATATGCCCATAGTGGGTATGCTCACACACTTAGGCCATGTCTGAGTACAGCAGTGGGCCACACATATCTGGCAGTTGCAGTTCTTACTCCAGACACTTGTCACTATTCACCAATCCTGCCTTGCACACACAGTGATATGAAAACAGACCCATACAATATATTGGACCCCTGTCATAATCAAATTATGTACTACAAGTACTTAAGTTGTTCAATGAAAGTGAAAATGCAAAGAAGATTAATAAATCTCCGATCAGTATCATCAAGAAACAATGAGCACTCCTAACATTATCCAAGCCATGTTCTGGCAAAAATATTGCCAAAGAGTCCATAGAGAACCATGAAGCTTTCTTTCGCTATGTCATAAATATCAATGTAAACTCATATATGTTCTGAGTCAGTGCAAAGTGTAAATGAATACATGTACATGACTGACATTGCCAACATCTTGTCAGACAGGTTCATACATATTTACCCCCCTCTCACTGACAAAAGGGCCCATTACCATACCTGGAGATTGTGAAAACCCAGAAATCACATATACAATGGTTAAACAGCTCTATCCAAACCTAAAAACATGGCATCTATGGGATGGCATGGTTTCCCTGGCTGTGTCATATGTGAACTCCAAAATAAACAGACCCTACACCTGAACAGTCTGTTGAGACACCCTCTGTACAGGATATGAAACTGTTGAATGGGTTACAGCAACATTTGGCACACTCCACATGTGTCGGTGCACAACAGACCATGGGAACTATAGTCTTTTAAGCCTAATAAGCCTGATCTGCAAGGCCATGGAATCCATCATTATGGAACTCATAAATAGAGCTATTGGGAGCCTACAAACACCCAACCCTACCCATTGTGGTTTGGTCAGGGGCAGATCATGGTTCCTAAACCTGCTAGACAGTTTTCAAGGCAGTCACCCAGGACATACATCAATGAAATGATCTCCACATGGCCTACATCCCAAAGCCCTTTTCCAACATCCCCCACACATATTGTATCCACAAAATCAAAAACCTGTGCATAAACAAGTATGCCATCTGATGGATTGCCAACTGGGGCACAGATAGATCCCACAAGGTAAGAAGTGTGGTCTCCTGTTCAGCTGGTAACAACTGCTGTCCCCCATGGCTCAGTCCTGTGACCCCTCCTGTCTGGTGTACACTTTTCAGAAATAAAGTCAAACACATAAGGGCTATGTTTAGCAAAGTTCGTGAATGACTGCAAAAAGGTTGCCATAATCGATGTTTGGGACAACAGAGACATCCTTAAAAAGGGTCTCAGTCAGACAGATGTGGTGTCAAAATTATGGCCTCGAGCTACAGTCATACAAATACCACATAGGTGCCAACATCCTAAATATGGAGGTAATAATAAGGGATCTATGGAAACATGTGGATAGTCATCTCTACATCCAGAAACACATACACAAAGTTGTTAGAAAATCATGCTATGTGTTCCCACAAATTGCCAAGGTCTTTGCATGTAGGTCAAAGGAGGTTCCCTCTACTCATCAGTCATCAGACCCATCAGAGAGTATCACGGCACACTTGCAATGAATCTGACTAGGCACGTTCAGCAGCTGGAAAGACCACTGAAGTACTTCAACAAGAGGATTACTGGCTTCAAACAGTTGCCCCATGCAACAAGACTGAATTTAACTCAATATGTACTCTTTTGCATACTGTCTACTCAGGCGATATCTGCCCAACAGACAGGTCCATGTCCAATGCAAAACTGATGTACGTGCGCTATCTGAATTAAACCCAAGCTCACTGTGGGACATGCTCAATAAATAGAACATGTTGGAAGGATATATTACTAACTCACAGACTTCCCTTGCTTTGGAACAGGCTCTCAACTTACATTAAGCTGAGTCCCTAACTGACACTCTTCCAGAGGAGCCTTGATGAGTGTATGTGAAACTGAACTGTCACATCATGGATCACTTCATCAGCTCTACTACACAGAGGCCTAGGGATCTAACCCCATGTGTGGTGATAGCTGCACACTCTGGCCATACTAATATATGCCTTCAGACAGATAGCCTATTACCTACCTATGTACATATATATATATATATATATGTATATATATGTATATATATGTATATATATATATATATATATATATATATATATATATATATATTTATTTATTTATATATATATATATATATATATATATATATATATATATATATATGTATATATATATATATATATTTATATATATATATATATATATATATGACAGGGAGCCATCCAGGACTGTCCCACCCAGCACACATCCCAATGGCACAAAAGACATGAGGTGCACATCTCACCCACTGTACATAACAGCCACCAGTATCTGTAAGCATTACAGTGTATGTGGTCCATGTGCCTGCTGTACAACATGACTGTACAATGAAGTACACATCTACTATCTGTAGACATGTACCTGTCACATAGGTTCATAGGTATGTAGTAGACTATCTTCACGAAGGCATATATTAACCTAGGCAAGTTGTGCAGCTTTCACCACCCCATTGGGTAGTCTCCCAAGCCCTAGTTCTAATAGTTAGTACCCTAAGCCCCTTTCTAGTGGGGCTGCTGATGTGATGCCTGGAGTGAATTGTCTGTTACCCATCCACTCATCAAGGATCCTATTGAAGGATGTCAGCGAGGGGCTCTGTCTGATGTACATTGGGACTCTGTTCCACAGTAAGGCAAGTGCCTGGGATGGTACTCTATCCCACCAGCATATTGTATTCATTGTTGTGATGAAGTTCATATCCCTGGAGTGTGTAGTGCAACTCAATCTTGTTATCCGTAGATGGAGCATGTTTAACAGTTATGTGTTGGACATGGCTCTGTATGTTAGGCAGAGTGTGCCTCTGAGTAGGTGGTACGCAACAGAGAACGGATTTAGTTTTACCAGTTGTGTTGCATAACACAACTGTTTGAGGCCAGTAATCCTCTTGGTGAGGTACATCTGTGGTCTTTACAGCTGCTGGATATGTTTAGTTGAGTACATCAAAAATGGTGCATTGTACTCAATGATGGGTCTGATGACTTAAGAGTAGAGGGCCACCACTACCTCTTTTGATCCTGATGCAAACCCTTTGTTGATTAGGTGGGCCACATAGGATTTCCCAGTCACTTTGGCAACATGGTTGTCAAAGGAAAGATGACTATCTACTTGTGTCCCCAGATCCCTTATTATCTTGTAAGTTTTAAGGGGGTAACACCTATGTGGTAGTTTGTGGGTACTTTGTTTTCACCAAAGGGGATTACTATGCATTCTTCCATACTGAGCTTGAGGCCATGATTCTGACACCACACATCTGTCTCATAGAGTCCCTTCTGGAGAATATTTGTGTCATCCGGGGAATCTATTATGGCAAACACTTTACAGTTCCCAGCAAACTTAGTTATCCATAACCCTCCTGTGTTGGCATGTACTTTTGAGAAGTCTATACCAAACAGGAGGGACCCCAGGACTGAACCCGAGGGAACACCAGTTGTTACCAGTGTAGAGTCTGACATGTAGCCAGCAACTCTTAATTTGTGGGATCTATCTGTGAGCCAGTTTGCAATCCATCTTGTGATGTATGGATTCATAAGAATCCAAAAAAAGCAGACAGGACCAAGAAAAATAAATCCAAGGCAGGAAGCCAAACCAAAGGCAAGCTGAATACTTTATAAAAATGTTCCGGAAACAATCTGATACTTTAATGTGGAACAGTAAAAACAAATGTTCAGGAAACAATCTGATACTTTAATGTGGAGCAGTAAAAACAAGCGCTTTTGCTCAGTCTCTGCCGAGCTTTATCAAGTTAAAAATATAAAGTGCAACAAGGCTTTAAATACATTGTGGCTGCTTGTTAATTAATCAATTAAAACTTGAAATTACTAAATTATTAATAATAATTATTTAATAATAATTTAATAATGTATTTAAAGCCTTGTTGCGCTTTGTATATTTAACTTGATAAAGCTCGGCATGTATGAATTCATGCCCAGGTTGGTGAATTCATCTATGATACCTGACTGTGGAGTGGGAAGAACGTTGCTGTGCAACATTCTTATGGGTATATATCCTGTAGAGAGCATGTAGAGAGAGGTGTAGGTATCCTTGATGAATATGGATACATCCACACCCTTTGTACTATGATCCAGGTTCTGATGCTGGAAGGTATGGAATGAGTAGTATCCTGGTAGTGCTGGTGTGCTCTCTGGAGCCTTGAACTAGGTTTCTGTTACTGCACAGATATCAATATTCTCCAAACTGAGAAGTGCCTCGAGTGTGTGCATCCGGAGGCTGAGACTTCTGGCAATGAGTAGCATTTAGCTCACTTTGTGGTTATTTGTGTTGGTTATGGGGTTTGGTTTGTCCTGAGTGACCAGTGTTCCACACCTGAAGTCAATGCCTCATTGGTCCGATCTGACCATAAGCTAATTACCCTACATATACACATTCTGCCCCCACCCCCCATTAAGGAAACCATGTTAAAAATATCTCCAAAGACAACTTCATGATTCTTAAGACAGAAGTGGTGAACTTCAGGACACCCATGCAGATGGACAATACAGTTGCGACTACTGAACCCTCACAATTGCACTTTATAAGCACTTACATGAGTGCATGGGTCGTGCTATCCCAAACAGAACCAAGACGCTATCCTCCAAGAAAAGGAAGCCAATCTGGTGATCCCCTGCCATAAACAAACTGCACAACAGAAGGAAGAAACTGTTGCAAAAGAGGGTAAAACCCATGAGTGGAGGAGCTCCCTGGTCAGTTTCAGTAAGAAGTTGCAATCCCTGATGAAATCCTCCAAAGCTAGTTACGAAAACAAAATTGCCACTGATTCTAAAGACAACCACAAAGCATTCTATAGCTATGTCAAGAATCACAATGGCAACACTCAGATCTGCTCTGAGTTACAGAATAATGACACTAAATATAAAGACCCAACTGATATTGCCAACATCCTGGCAGATAGGATCAATGCTAACATTACGCCCCTCTCACCCATGAAAGAGCCCATCTCTATACATGAAGAATGCAAAGTTGCTGTCATCATGGCTGCACAGGTAAAAACCACTCTCCAAAGCCAGGAACACAGCATCCATGGGACCAGATTACATCCCAGGCTGCGTTCTACACGAACTACAGAATGAACTGGCACTACACCTAAGTACCATGTTCAATCATAGCCTCACCTCAGGCTTTGTGTCTGCTGAATGGCTCACAGCGACGGTTATCCCACTACACAAGGTGGGAGCCACCATAGACCCCGGGAACTAGCGCCCCATTAGGCTGATGAGCCTGGTCTGCAAGGCCATGGAACGTATTATCATGGAACTTATAAACAAAGACATTGGCAATCTCCAAACTCTGGACCACAACCATTTCAGGTTTGTAAAAGGCAGATCATGTCTCCTAAACCTGATAGACTTCTTTGAAGCAGTCACCAAAGCTGTAGACAAGGGTAATGTGGTTCACACAGCCTATCTAGATCTTGCCAAGGCTTTTGACACCATCCTCCACTCTAGAATTATAGATACACTCACTAAACTAGGTATAAATCCCTATGTCACAAGATGGGTTGCCAACTGGCTCACTGACAGAACCCACACTGTGAAAGTAGCAGATTCCAAGTCCGACTTCAGACCAGTGACAAGTGGAGTACCACAGGGTTCAGTCCTGTGTCCTGTCCTGTTTGGTATCTACTTCCCTGAAGTACAGGCTAACACAGAAGGTCTTTGACTAATGAAGTTCCCAGATGACTGCAAACTAAGAGCCATAATCAAAACTACTAATGATGTGGACATCCTACAAAAGGGCCTCACTGAGACAGATGCCTGCCGTCCAAGCCATGGCCTCAAGCTCAATGCCAAAAAGTGCATTGTCATCCCCTTTGGTAAAAACTTTGTACCCATGAACTACAACATAGGTGGTAGTATACTTAACACTGAAAGTGTGATGAGACCTTCGGACACAGGTTGTCAGTAGACTCTCCTTTGATAATCACATCGCCACAGTAGTCAGAAAATCCTTCTACATGGCACACCTCATCACAAAAGGTTTCTCATGCAGAAAAAAAGAGGTCATTGTTCCCCTCTACTCATCACTCATTAGATCCATTGTAGAGTACACCGCCCCTTTTGGTATGTACCTCACAAGACATCTACAGCAACTGGATAGCCCGCAGAAATACCTCACAAAGAGGATTAGCGGCCTCAAATACATGCCCTACACAGACCGTTTCAAAACACTCCAGCTTTACTCTGTCGCATATCGCCTACTCAGAGGTGATCTCTGCCTAACATATAAAGCTATGTCAAACACAGAGCTGTTGGGCATGCTCCACTTAAAGAAATCCCAATCTCTCTGAGCTTCAGTCCCAAAACCCGGACCGAAATACAAAAGGAGGGGGTGTATCCATTTTCATAAAGGATACCCACATCTCCAGGTTAGTGGCACAGCACGAGGCCTCAGAGACCATCCAAGTGCAACTAACAGTGGGCAAAGCTGCTTATCAGATCGTAGCCTGCTACAGATCACCTACCTTGTCTCAGGACCCTCAATCAGCATTCCTGAGAACTCTGGAAAATATAAAGGTCCTACCAAACACCATGATATTAGGAGATTTCAACTACCCAAACATTGATTGGGAGAATTACTCAAGTACAAACTCCTTTGCCCAATGCTTCCTAAAGTTTATAAACTCAAACACCCTGGAACAGCTGGTCACCACGCCCACTAGAGGTGACAACATACTGGACCTGATCATCACCAACATGGGGGATAAGTGTTCCACACCAGAGGTAAACCCCTCGCTGGTAAGATCAGATCATAAAGTAATCACACTGGACATTCACATCCCGACCCCACCCCCAGTCAAAGAAACCACTGTGAAAAACCTTTCAAAAGCAAACTTCACACTTCTCAAGACCAAAGTGGAAAGTTTCAAAGCCCCCTTGCTACAGGATAATACTATCCAATCCGCAGAATCCTTTACAAGTGCATTATATGAGCATCTACAGGGATGCATGGATCAAGCCATCCCGAATAAAGCCAAGACTCAATCCTCCAAAAAGAGGAAACCAGTCTGGTGGTCCTTGGCCATAAATAAGCTATACAATAGAAGGAGGAAACTACTACATGATAGAGCAAAATTCCAAAAAGGAAAGGCATCACTGATCATTATTAGCAAGAAACTACGATCACCCATAAAATCATCCAAGGCCAGTTTCTAAAGAAAAATTGCCAAGGAATCTAAAAATAACCGCAAAGCCTTCTTTAGCTATATCAAACATTTAAGTGGCAACTCTCAGGCATGCTTTGAGCTACTGCAAAATGGCAAAAAATACACTGAGCCAACTGACATTGCCAACATCCTGGCGGACAAGTTTAGTGCAAACATCACCCCCCCCCACCCCCAAAAGGTTCTGTGTCCATCCCAGAAGAGTGCAGAGCCCCAGACATCACGGACATGCAGGTAAAAACAGCCCTCTCCAAAGTTAAGAACACAGCATCAATGGGACCGGATGGTGTCCCAGGCTGCGTCTTACACAAGCTCCAAAAGGAACTAAACCCTCACCTAAATTCACTGTTCAGACTCAGCCTTACCACAGGCTATGTACCCAAAGAATGGCGTACATCAACAGTCATCCCGCTACACAAAGGTGGTGCCACAACAAAAACCTGGGAACTATCACCCTATAAGCCTGACCAGCATGGTCTGCAAAGCTATGGAGTGAATTATCATGGAACTCATAAACAGAGACATTGGGAACTTCCAGACACTGGACCCTACCCAATTTGGCTTTGCTAAAGGCAGATCCTTCCTCCTAAACCTAGCTGACTTCTTTGAAACAGTTACCAAGGCCATAGATGAAGGGAAGGTAGTCCACACAGCTTATCTGGACCTCACTAAGGCCTTCGACACCATTCCCCACTCTGGCATCATAGACATGCTTACCAGCTTGAACATTCACCCCTATGTCACGAGATGGGTGGCCAACTGGCTCACGGATAGAACACACATGGTCAGAGTTGCAGGTGCCATGTCCGACTCTAAACCAGTCACAAGTGGCATCCCACAGGTCTCAGTCCTGGGACCCCTCCTGTTCAGTATATACTACCCTGAGGTACAGTCAAACACGGGAGGACTATGGCTGACCAAGTTCGCAGATGACTGCAAACTGGGGGCCATAATCAACTCTCCGGCTGACACAGACATCCTCCAGAAGGGTCTTACAGAGACAGATACCTGGTGTCAAAACCATGGCCTCAAGCTGAATACCAAAAAATGCATAGTCATCCCCTTTGGAAAAAACAAAGTGCCCACAAATTACCACATAGGTGGTAATCCACTAGGTACGAAAAATGTAATTAGGGTCCTGGGGACCCAGGTAGATAGTAACCTCTCCTTTGATAATCACATTGCCAAAGTGGTTAGATATTCCTTCTATGTAGCCCACCTAATCACGAAAGGGTTCACCTTTAGATCAAGAGAGGTCATTGTGCCCCTCTACTCATCACTCATTAGGCCCATAATAGAGTACAATGCCCCATTTGGTATGTACCTTAATTGGCACATGCAACAGCTTTTAAGACCACAGAAGTACCTCACCAAGAGGATCATGGGCCTCAAAGAGATACCCTATGCAGTTTGACTAAAGAAACTCCAGCTCTTGCTTACTGCCTGCTCAGAGGTGATCTATGCCTGACGTATAAGGCCATGTCCAACCCGTAATTAATGGACATGCTCCACCTTAAGAAAAACAAATCTCTTAGAGCCACATGCTCCAGTGAATCAAACCTCAGCAAAGCAATAAACAGGATGTGCTGGAGGGATAGATTCCTGTCCCAGACACTTCCCTTGCTCTGGAATAGAATCCCAGTTGATGTTGTGCAGAGCCCGTCGCAGACTCTCTTCAAGAGGAATCTTGACGAGTGGATGGGAAATTGTAAATTTACCCCTGGGATCACTTCAGTGGCCCTGCTAGACAGAGGCCCAGGAAACTAATTTAAAAGGGAGGCAAAAGCCAACACATTCTGGCTAGGCTTATAAATGTCCTTGGGCAGGTAGCCTAGTACCTACCTATGAACCTATGAACCTACATGCTCTAGGGACCTAAACCTTGTCACCACAATAAACAGAACATGCCGGAGGGATAAATTCCTGTCCCAGAGACTTCACATACTCCGGAATAAACTATCTATCTATATCAAACAAAGCTCCTCATTAGCACTCTTCAAGAAAAATCTTGATGATTGGATGGGAAACAGGAAATTCACCCTGGGGATCACTTCTGTGCCTCTGCTCGACAGTGGCACAGGAAAATAAATTTCTTGGGTGGCAAAAGCCAGGGTACCTTTTTGGCTGGGCTTGTATAGGCCCCAGGGCCGATAGCCTAGTACCTACCTATGAACCTATGACCCTTTGAGCCTTGCCTAAAGAGGTAATATGGGGACAGCAAGAGCCTTGGCCAGTATTCAGAAGTATAGGGAGACAGGAGGAAACCATCTGTAGTGAAGCAACACGGCTTGTCTATCATGTCCTCACAAGCAGACAGAGACTGGATCCCCTTTGAATGACACCAGAAGCTCAGTCAATTGTTGAAGTTTTTCATCTTTCTCTTATATTGCAGTATCATGTAGGTGAAGGTAAGATAATACTCAAGGTTTGACCCTGTATGTGCCAGCATGTGGTGCATCAACCCATATATGATATGGAAATGGCCTATACATACAATACACTCACAATACACCTAGTATGATAAGCCTGCTGAGGTTAGCAAATGTGGAAAAAACCTTTGTGCAAACTGTCAGCAAATAATGTCTGTATTGCACCCTGTAACTCCATATTGCTTGCTGAAGTGTAAAGACGTACTTAGTTTGGATTAAGAACACCGCATTTGCCAACCATGTGTGTGTGTGTGTGTGTGTGTGTGTGTGTGTGTGTGTGTGTGTGTGTGTGTGTGTGTGTGTGTGTGTGTGTATGTGTGTGTGTGTGTGTGTGTGTGTGTGTGTGTGTGTGTGTGTGTGTGTGTGTGTCTCCCTGGGGAGAGAGCAACCTTTCTGGAGACTACTCACACCCCTTAAAAGTGGTATACTCATCTTTGTCATCTCATGATGTTCCCATCCTACAAATACACCAGTGGAAAAGTGCAATCCCAATAATCTATATAGTGTGTTGTGTAAATGTGTACTGCTCTAGTGTCATAATGTAGTTAGGTAGGGTTTTGAATCCTGCACTTGTCAACTGTGTGTAGGTGTCTTCCTGCGCAGGAGCAACCTTTTTGGAGACTACTCACACCCATTAAAAGTGGTATTCTCATCTTTGTCAAGTCTGATGATGTCACCATCCTACAAATATACCTGTGGAAAAGTAAAATCCCAGTAATGTGCATAGCGTGTCATGTAAATGCATACTGCTGTAGTATCATGATGTAGTTAAGAAAGAGTTTGAATCTCGCACTTGCTGTGTGTGTGTGTGTGTGTGTGTGTGTGTGTGTGTGTGTGTGTGTGTGTGCTCCAGGTGTGTGACACCATTGGCCAATGTGGCGTGGGTTTTGATTTTTCTAGTGTATGACATATCAAAATGATGACTGTATGTGCATTACACATGTAAGGTAGCTGAGGGGCAAATCCATATACATACCTCAAGTATTTCATAGGTGGGTACTCTGCTTTCTCCATGAATGCATCTGTTATCTTTGCCAGAGCGTGCTGGCACTTTCCAGACCTTAGGTCACTTCTGTATGCTTGTGACAAGCTTAGCCACTGCAGTGACCCCTGGGCTATGTCTTCTTTTTCACATCCACTCATCACGGTTTCTATTGAAGAGTGTGAGTGAGGGTTTATGCTTGAGGTATATTTGAAAACCTGTTCCAAAGCAAGCAAAGTCTGGCAAAGATAACTAATCATTATAGGAGTGCAACAACCTCTGTGGATCTGCATGCAAACCCTTTATTGCTTATGTACTCCACAGGGGGATTTCCAAAACCCTTTGGTAATGTGATTATCAAAGGAGAGATGACTTAACACATGGCTCTATGTATACATTAGTACCTGTTCCACATTTTGGGGGCTACTACCTATGTGGTACACTGGGGATACTTTGTTTTTTAAAAGTAGATAACTATGCTTTCTTTGGTTTATAGCTTTACAGCATGAGTTTGACACCAGGTATATGTCTGTATGATAGCCTTTTGGAGGATGTGTGTGTCATCTGGAGAATAAAGTATAGCCCACAGTATGCATTGTCATCAAACATGGGCAGACATATCCCTACTGTGTTTGCTTGTACCTAAGAAAGCTATATGCCAAACAGGGGTGGTCCCAGGACTGAGTGCAGGTGAATACTACTTGTTACTGGCATAGAATAGTACATGGAGGCTGCAAATGTTACTGTGTGTCCTACATCTGTGCGTCAGTTGTCAAGCCATCATCTATCAATTGTTTATGGACAGTCTGTTAATGTTATGTATAATACCAGTATGTGGGATGGGTATGAATTGCTGGTGAGCTATAACTTGGCTGTGTTGACCTCCCCTCCCTCACCTATAGCCTTGTTGACTGGCTTGAAGTCTACTAGGTGTAAGAGCCATGATCTGGCCTTTAGAGAACCTAAGTGGGTATGGTGCAGTGTTTGCAGGTTCATAATGTCTCTGCTAATGAGTTCCATAATGCTGTGCTCCATAGCCTTCCAGATAACATTGGTCTGGCTTATAGGGTGAGAGTTTCCAGGACCTGTTGTAGTTCTACCCTTAATCAATTTATGTTAACATTTGCACTGGGTGTGACGAGGGTGGACAGGTTTAAGAATAAGTATATTAGAGGGTCAGGCCAGGTTTGAAGGTTAGTAGACCATGCCAGACAGGCAGGATGAAGTTGGTTTGTACATGTGCTGAGGAGGGATGCAGAGTATATTGTGAAATAGATGCTAAGGATGAAGCCGCCAGGTAACAGGAAAAGAGGAATGCCTTAGATGAGGTTTATGGCTGTGGTGAGAGAGGACATGCAAGTGGATGGTGTGATAGCGCAAGATGCAGAGGCCAGGAAGAAGTGATGTACTGTGGCGACCCCTGATGGGAGCATCCGAAAGGAGAAGAAGAAGACGTAGCTCAAACCTTGTGGACTGTGAACACCATTACTGTGTGTCATTCCACAAGTATGTAACCTGTATAGAGGCTGCATCTGGACAGAGCATTTAGGTGAGTGGTGACATATGTCAGCTTGTGTATGACACAGCCAGGGACACTGTCCAGTGCCATTGCCACTGTGGTGTGTACTTTGTTAAAGAGATGTTTTAACTAAAGTGTCTGTGAATCATCAAGTTTTACATTCTTCAGGTCTGGAAATGTGGCCCTTGTGTAATGACAGGGTGGTAAAATCCACATTCAAACTGTCTGACAAGGAATTGGTAATGTCAGTCAGATAAGTGCACTTTGTGACCATTTACATTAACTGTGACCTGATCTGAGATTTCCTCTGTAAATTATGAACAACACTGAAGAAAACTTTAGTGTTGTCTTTGGAATCCTTGCCATTTTGTATTTTGAAGCTTGCCTTGTATGTTTATTGAGGGATTGTATTTTCCAATGACACTGACCAGAGAGGCTATCCCTTCTTGGTATGTAACTATTTTTAGGTACAACTTCACACCTTCTATTATATATTTAGTTTATGGCAGGGGTCCATGAGACTAATGCACTTTTATTGTATAAGTGAGAATTTCTTGTGTTTGTGATAGCACGGTCCATGCAACCCTGTAGGTGAACAGTGTGCATTAATAAAGGATTATGCAGCTGGGACAGTGTTAACCTTAGTAATGCAAACCAATGACAGATAGCAGCAACAGCATCACCCACACCACTGTGTCAACCTGTGTCATACACACACGTGTACTCAAGTTCCAAAATGGGTGTAGTACAATGCATGCTGCCCACCAATAGAAAGAATGGAGTGTTAACACTGGCCAATACAGGGCATGTCACCCTGCCCATGTGTCCAATATGCACGTACATGCAGACAGTGCACCTCCACCATGTTCACAAATGTACACCTGCAGACCTGTGCTGCACACACCCCACACTTACTGTCCACTGTATAACACATGCTGACACAACTACACACATCAGCCAAGTGGCACATGGGCAAACAAAACACAATTGGAGTAAACACTGGTGGAAACAATACAACATTGCTAATTACAGCTTTAATGCATCATGCCTGATCAGCTAAACATTCAAGGATATCATTACACTTTACTGCTGACAACATGCTACACATTCAACCATTGCTATACTTTATTAAAGTCACCCTGTGCATCAGCACCATGTTAGCCTGTTCCTGCATCAATGTTACAGATGACAGGAGGTGGCACAGGTTTCATCATATGCACAGGGTGTGTTGTTGGTTTGCCAGAGGCCTACACTGAGCCATACAATCGACATGTGTGTGTGAGTGTGTGTGTGTGTGTGTGTGTGTGTGTGTGTGTGTGTGTGTGTGTGTGTGTGTGTGTGTGTGTGAGGGCCAGGAGTACTGTTATGGGCCAATGTTGATGTAATGTGTGCGGGTATGTGTTTGCCCTAGGTTTCTGGTTTATGTGTGTGTGTCTGCATGCACACAGTTCCACCATGTGGCTGCCATATATGGGGATTTGTGAGACAGCTACAGACTGTACCTGGCAGACTTTACAGGTCACCGTCTCTGGCCACGGATACGGAACCTGTGCCTGGCAAGGGTGCTACAGACAGTATCAGATACTAATCCAGACTGGGTACTATCTGAAGAGGTTGACATATGTCCACTGGATCTAGGTCTGCTGGGACTGGCTACAGCCACGTGCATGTGGTCTTCTAGGATGGTCTATGGACAACCCCTCCAACATTGCTGGGGCTGGTACTGGCACTACGGGAGCAGCTGTGACTTGCTGGACATCCATGGTGACCTCCAGCTGCTGATGTTGCTGGCAAATGTCCACATCGACATCTCAACCATCCCACACTGTCCTGACACATGGACATGACATTGTAGAGTACATCCAATGTCTCACCCCAATGTCTATCAATGACCTCAGTGTAATTACGTATGTCACCTGCTAGGTCACGGATACTGTCATTTACAGAGATGTTATGAGCCCTCTGTGCCCTTAGTCCCTGTCTGGTGTACCACTCCATTCATGTCTGTGCCTCCATGACAGCCTGGAACATGCATGTGGTAGAAAGAGGTGTGGCACATCTGCCAGGGGTATGATGACCAGCAGTGCTCTGACGAGAACCCCTGTGCATCTGCCTATGTGGTACCATTCCAGACATCTGGCTATGGCTGCTGTGTCCTGATACATGTGCCATAGATACCACACTGTCCTGACCAGTGCCAACCATACACTGTCCCTCAGCTAAGGGCAATGGTGATGATGGATGTAGAGGCAGTATGACTGTGTGCATGGATGGGGTGGAGACGTGTGTACTGTCAATTGGTGGCCCAACAGACCCTGACAAACCTGCCTGTGCCTCAACACACCTATCCTCATGATCACTGCCTGTCTCAGTGACATCAGGTTCTCTGCTGTACTGAACCAGCCCCACCTTGGCACCTGAGAGGAAAACAGGAATCACACTTTAAGACCTGAACATGATGTTAGACCACATACACACATGCAAACATGCACACATGCGCACATGCATACATATGGACATGTGCACATGCACACATGCACACATGCGCACATGCACACATGCACGCATGTGCACATGCACACATGCACACATGCATACATACACATATGCATACATGCGCACATGCACACATGCGCACATGCGAACATGCACACATGCACACACACACAAATACACTCCTCCCTAAAGCAGACACACACACCAGCAATCTCAGAACATACACAATAGCAGGTGATGGTGGGGTACAGTATCACAAGCAAAACAGTCATATCACACATGTCAGCATGCAGGACATGTGTTGCTCAACAGCATGCAGTGCAAGTGTAGACAGTCCTTGTTACTAACAGTATACATGGCTTTAATGCATGTGTTTTTTTATTAGGTGATGGGCCTCCCCCTGGAACACAATGCATACATGGACACAATATTGCTGTGCAGGTATTCAAAACTCTGTAATGTACTGTGCACCATAACAAATAGGTGTACATACCATGGCTGGATGTGTATCTGTGTGTCAGATAGGTATCCAATGCTGATTACAGCCTCTGTGCCTTTAGCAAATAATTATAGACACATTTTTAGCACATGCATGATGAGTATTCACACAACATCATCAGTGGTGCATGGATAATTAATGGAATACCATTCAGCCACATGCCCAATGTACGGTACTTATGGTGAATGTAGATCATATTGTGGACATGCCAGTGTCATCCATGACATGGCATGCTAAAACACAACTGCATATTTAAACACTACACATACCCAATGTGTGTCATATGATCTAGCCATTCAATAGCATCACAAGACATATATGTGTCAGTTGTGCAAATGGTGATTGGTATGCATATTGTTTAGAGGTGCATATGTGTGTGCACACATGCAACATTAAGGTGTATAGCAAGGTGTATAGCAATGAAAGCTATGTGTAGTACTGTGATTACAATAACTGGATGGGGTATAGTACCATAGGCCATCATCATGAAGCATCATGTGGTCACTCAAGGCTACAAATGTTTCCCAAACCAGCACTAGTCATGCTGTACCGGAATTGTACTACCTTGGCTACATTCACCATTTCACAACCAGTTGTTACATGAGTTTGTAAGGAGGCCAATAAGGAGCATTCCCTGACATGAATGTGCTGTGTGTTGCAGAGTGTTTAAATACCCCATAATAGGCCTTTACCCCTCAGGTATATTATGTGTAATGTGTGGATGAGATTTTGGATACTGGATTGTGTCTTTACAGAGGGTTTGGGAATCCTTTATGTGTAGCATGTTAAAATGCTCTGTGTATGACATAGATGTGTATGTTATGTGCATGTTGAGTATCAACTATGCCTATCCAATGGTCACTACAGTCTAGCCACATTTGTTTGAGATGGTCTGGGTACTGCATGCATTTGAGGCAGCTAATCACATTAGTGAGATGTGCATGGTCTTACAACAAACATGCACAACATGCATTATGGCTAGGTGTGTTACATGTGTACATGGCCTACACCTTAACTATAACATGCACTTTTTATTTACAATAATAAATGTAGAACACACTCACCAGCATCTGTCCACTGCCTTGATGTCACCCCAGAGGGACCTACATAGAGATGAGACAGTTTGTCAGTGGCCACAACTGTGGCATTGGTACTGTGTGTTTGCAATCTTACAGTACAACAACAGTTTACATTCACAGGACTACAGATTATGTTCCAAATGATCAGTATTGCACAACAACAGGCTCCACATATTTTAACTTCACACTCCACATCTCACATATGCATGATCTACCAATACAGATAACAGTAGTCTACAGATATGCCATGTTACCTGCATGCTCCATGTGTGCTTGCTGGGTGGCTCCAACCTCCATCATGGTGTATGTCTGCTGCTGTTGTTGGGCAGGTGCCACCAGGCTCAGGAGCAGCTCCTCCACTGTGGTGAGGGGGGGATGGATATTAACACCACCTCCTGTTGCAAGCTGTTGTCTCCGCACATCAGCAGCACGCTGGTGGACATGTCTGAGAAGATCACTGCAGTGGTGGTGTATCTGCTCATATGTCCGGTTATGCAGGCCTACTTCATTTACCCTGTGGACAACATCTTGCCACATTGCAGTATGCTCCTGCTGGTCCTGGCTGGTTCGTGAGTACATGAGACTGTAGTGCTGAATCATACTGGTAGTAATTATGTCATCTTCAGCACTACTGTAAGTGGGGTTCCTGCGATGTGCCATGATCCCTGGAAGACATAAATATGAAAATATGTCTGAGCAAGTCATATGGCACATTTAACATTATACAGTACAGATATCACTGAACTGCCATATATAGCAACCTATTAGCTAACCGAGAGTGAAACACTTTAACTGCCACTTATCACTGCTCACCACACAACTGCTTGGAAGTGCCTGGCTCACTCTTAATCTAATGAACCATGTTCTGCACAGCAACAAAAGAAAATCACTATATAAGACTATACAAGAGTACCTGGCCCACTGTATGCAACACGATGTACCACCTAGCCACAGCAGGTATACATCAAGCTGATGTGTAAAGAAATATATCATCCATCACAATGAGTGTAAGGTCCAGTAAATGTATTACTATTATACCACACAACTTGTTAATGGCAAACCCGTGTCCAAAATATGTGCACAATTGGGAATATAGGTTGCATACTGCTGTAGTACACTATGAATATTGCTAGATACGCAGTTATATGTTTTACCACACATATGTCAAAGGACATGTTACCCACACACGCATCAGACATAATTACAGGACACAAAGGTATGACAACCCAGATAAGCTTTCAGTGTGTACTATACAGTACTTTGTGTCAGTACTTACACAACCTTAATCTTGAGAAATGTAATCTGTGATGAGTACAGGGACCACACAAAACAGTGGATGCAAGCAATGTGGACATACACCATACTTTGCTGTACAGGCCCAGAGCTTCAAGTAGTACTACAGTACACACAGGATTTGGATTCAACATCAGTACCAATCAATAATCATAGATGTGCTTTAGCCTCCAATGACACACCCTAGTTAAAACCAAGGGACTTTTCTGCCTAGCAACAGAATACACAGCTTTTGCTAGGATCAAAGCAAGGACCCATAGTACCATGACATAAACAGTTTCCCACTAAGCTATCCCACAGATACATATCTTTGACATGTTCACAAACACATTGACCATCACAGTCAGTCAACAATACAGAGAATCTATTGCAACAAGTAGATGTAGGTGTGTACGAGTATATATAACTCTCTCTCTCTCTCTGTCTATCTCTCTCTCTCTTTATATATATATATATATATATATATATATATATATATATATATATACATATACACATCCATTGGTGTACATCTACATATATATGTAGGCACATATACATTTCACCATTCATAGTGAGAATATCAATTATACAAAGGATGTGAGCTGTACAGTAATGTAATAAAATCGCACAGTCTTGGGATAAATGCATTGCAGGTGTTCACAGCCCAGGTAGCTTTAGCAGACCTTACTGGCTTCAACATTGCAAACTGAACAAACCACCCACAGTGTTTAACCACCACATGTCATATACCAGCACTGTATGCTGTCTTGTTTGTCGCATACTAAAACCTACATACAAATATGCGCATACTAGCCTTCACCAACATATATATCTCCACCCTTCACAAATAGTTGCAATATGTCCCCTGCTCTATGCACATATACAGATGTGAATATGTATGACACATATATATTTCTCTGTATGTGTGTGGCATACACACACAAGGTCCACACTGTTGTAAGTCCCTGGACCTCACAGCTGAACTGTTGGGCCTTGGTGCAACACAAACAGGTGTCACATATGAACACACACTAACATTAGGGGAGTATATATGGCTACAAATGCTAGATAAGCATACTAGACTGCTACAGCAGTTGCCAATGCTAAGCTACACTTTAATATGACTATCATGCATGTGTTGTTCTGTCACACCCATGTTTATATAATGTCAGCGCTAATCCCCCCAACAGCCATTGGCCACACTACTATTCAGAACACAGATAACATGGATCAGATCTTTGACATATAATGCTGAGCTACACATTTCACAGGTATGTCCCACTGCCAACAGGTACACACTGTATTGTCCATAGCAGTAGTTAAGCAGAACATCTATGCATAAATAAGTACTGCTGCCACATATGAATGGTTCACATTATGTAGACTATTCTTCAATAACATCTACTACATACCAGTAAATACATATGTGTCACATACCTTTCCTTTGCATGATTTGGTAATATTTATTTTTCCTTTTCTCTGTCTCTCTCACTCTCTATTTCTCTCTCTCTCTCTCTCTGTCAGTCTCTGCAATAGACTGATTGAGTTTGTTGGCAGAGATTGCAGCCTGCTTTTGTAGGTATTTGCACACGAGCATGTGATGGCCTCTGCACCAATTAGTGGCCACCATTTGCTAATTGCATGCAGCCTGATGTGTAGTAATTGCAGTAATCACTGTCATAGCAGCCCAGTACTATAAATTGCTAACTCAGGTAGGCGTGGCCCTTTCTGTTTTCCAAGATGGAGATCATCCTTGTTTGGTGTGGACATCATTGTTTAAGACAGAAGGTTGGTATAGTTCTTACATCAGAAGTCAGGGGTGTAGCCAGAGATCTACATTTTGTACTCAGACCTAATGTTGCTGCTTCCTGTACCCACTTGTCAGTGTAGAAATGTACCCACCCCTCAAAATGCTACCCCAAGATACATGGAAAGATGTACCTTCTTTTCAACTTTTACAATTAACTGCCATACAAAGCTAGTTATTGAGATGTATTCCTTTGGCACAAGAATTGTTTGTGAACTGCTATACTGGGAATATTCATTTACTCAGTTCTAAACAGTTTGTGCTTTTTTAGTGTTGACATTAGCACAAGCTGCTCAGAAAAACTGGACACATTTCAGTGCTGTGAGTATGCTTACCTACATCCTTGGTAGACCCTGCACACACAGGTATATTCCACATTTGGGTAAGGGTGCCAAAGTATAGAGAGCGTAAGTATTATTGTGTGGATTTTATCTTGCTGGACTTACAGGGTTGCTGTGTACATGTTAGTTTATCAAGGCAAGTAGTCTGTCTGCATAGCTCCCAACTGTGGACCTATCCACATGGTAGCCAGAGAATAGCCTGTTATTTTTTGTCTGTGCACCACACAGGTCTTTTCAGCAATAGAGCAATGGCATTGTTACAGTTAGTTGCTACCAGTACATGGCTACATCCATTTGTATTTCAATGTTGTATTCCTACATAAGGGTATGCTTCCGAAACTCCATCCAAAGCTATTTGCACAGTGTAACAGCAGAAAGGCTGATATGCCTCTGTGTTTCTGCCTCTGCCAGACCTCTCAAACACTCAGGTACATATTTGAACAGACTCAGGGAAAAGTAAAACAAATGTCAGTGACACCTTTAAAATATTACTGTCATTAAGTTGAAACATTGAGAGAATCAGAGCATATGAATTAATACACCTTTTCTGAAGTAAAAGAAGTGTCTAACTCTTAATTATTGTCATTATTCATTAAGTGTAATTCACCACCTTTATGGCCAAAGTCAGTAGTTTTAGGAGGGATTCAGAGGGACAGAGCTAAAATTTGTGTCAAAAGCAGGGACATCCCTGAAAATTAGGGACAGTTGTGAGGTATGGCCTCTGCTCTAAACAGATATGCCATTGTTTGTCTTGCTGTGATACCTTGTAGGGTTATAAAGTGATGGTGTAACATTATTTCCTGCTAGAATGGCTGCTTCTCTTATCACAGTCATGTAATGTAATCCCACAACAACTGTTGGTAAAGATCCACAGAACAAGTTGTGTGGTATGGCATTCCTATTTTTCCTTTACATTCACTCATTCTGATGCATGATATATTTATTTCAGCACCAACTTGCTGTATATCTACTGTGGCTTAGTAGTACTTTATGTTGTGTAGTGTGTACAAGGTCTGGGGTTCGAGAGTGGGAGAGGTGTTTTATTTTGCTCCTGAGCAGAACAAGGGCCCTCACATACAGAGTGACTAAGGCAATTTTAAGCAGTTGTAAGCGGGTTTGCGTGATTCTTAGCAATGCTTAGCTAAGCGCAAACAAGAGCACGCTCGCGCAAACCCGCTAACTACTGCTTAATAGTGCTTACTTCCGTTAACCCCCGTGCTTATTTCTTTGAAAGAAAAGAAAAATGGAGAGATAGAAAAGTGGTGAAAAAGGGGCACAAAGAGGAAAGAACAGTATGGAAAGTAGCTCGGGATGTGCAGGGTGGGTGTAGGAAAGGTCCATAGATGCCCATTTCTTTAACAGCAACAGCTGTGCATATGGAATAAATATGGAGGTAGATATGAAACCTTCAACCCCTGAGAGAGGGGTGAGGTCAACATAGTATGTTGTAATGCCAATTAATTTACATTTTATGTGTCCAGTGGACATGTGGACAAAATGGGCAGTTATGTATGGGGCGTATTTTTTTTTTTGGGAGCAGATTGCCCTTTTTTGTTTCAGGTAAGAGTGGAATGTGGGGTAGGGGAAGTAGGTATATTTCGGGAGGTAGGTTGGGGAGGTAAACAGACAAGACAAACAAGATGCATACAGGGGCAGTATATGACACATGTGGTGGGTGAACACCTTTGACGGGGAGGGATGTTTGGAAATCACAAGCCCATGAGCCCACAGATGGAAACAGTGGGACTGAAGTCCCCACCCATGGGCAGTCACCATTGCACCTTCACAGCCCAGAGGATGGCTGTGCTGGGGGCTGTGTAGGAGGGGCAGGCTGACCCAGGAGTTGCACCACCCGTGCCTCAAGCTGGCATAGAGGTTCTGCAACAGAACGTCCAATCTCTCGACGCACCACAGCCTGGACCATTCGAAGGGTGATAGGTGGCCCTCCTCCACCCACGCTTGCACGGGGGGTCTGAGCCCCATCCCTTGCAGTGCTTACATCCGAAGGTGGCACAGGGCCAATGGAGGAGGAGGTCCCAGTCTGGGCACCAGACCTGCTGGTGCCAGGTGCCATGGCCAGCTGAGGTGGGACCGGCCTTCCCATACAAACTATGTTTTGGAGGATTTAATAAAGATATGGGTTAGTAACAGTCAACAGCATTCCCAATTAGTTATAACAGCATCCAGAAGTATTCCCATTGACCCAACACACCAGATTTTCAACAGTTGAAAAGCAAGCATAACACATGCATATATAGAACAATAGTGGACATTACAATAGCATGCAGATTGAATTGATGACAACAGGCCACTAATATTGTGGTATTTTAACAATATTTATAAACCAATAGGACATATGTTCCAACAAATGTTTTGAGATTAGACATACCAACTGAGGTGTGGAATTGCATTTTTTATGCACATGCAGTAGGGTGGAAAAGGGTAGCTCAATTAACAACTTATATATCCTTCTAGTTTTCACTACATTCCTATTAACTGCAGTTATATGTCCCTTACATGTATTATTACACTACCCAATGTCCTTATATTGTGCAATTGGATTTTGCTAGATCATTATATACATGAGCTGTATCTTACATACAAACTGTCCAAGATGCAGATGTTACTGCTAAATATTTTGAGAGTTGCTCACACACACTACTGCTAAGATGGTACACTGACAGCTCTACTTTCATATAATTATCTAGATATGTTCAGGTGAAAGTATCAGTTATATGTTAACAGCTCCCAACATTTCTGGCAGCACACTGACATTTCTGGGGAACAAAATACCAAGCTACTCATGTGCCAGATTAACCTGTACATGCTGGGCATGAACCAACAGTTGAGGGCTGTAAATATGCATAAAAGCTAATGGCACTCCCTTCATCCACGTTATATGGGCCTAACACTGCTTAATACAACAGTACTATTTGTAAAATGCAACAGTACAACAACATATAAAAAAAAATGACACAGACGCACTCCAGGAATTATACATTTATTAAAGGATTATTACATCTTTATTTATTGGGTTAAAACACTTTTTGAAGGCTCTCTCATTTCTTTTATATAACAGTACATCCAGAATAATTACTAACCTGCCTGATGACGCAGCCTTTGCAATCTATCTTCATGGGCTTGCTGATTCATAGCCCAGACACCTGCAGCTGTGAAGTAAATGCACTGATATTGAGACATACCTATCCATAGTATAGACAAGCATAGCAATTTTTAACTACTTAATACAATGGCTACTTACTCAGTACTGGGGCATTAGGCATTGCATGGGACTCCTGGATCCACTGGTCCAGTTGATCCTCCTTATGTTGCTTCAGGTCAGGAATAATGGTGCCTGACCTGGTCACCAGTCTGAGGAATGCCAGTGGCACTGGTGAGATCATGAGCTAGACTGTTCCAGGCCTCCATTTTATATTGGGTGCCCTGGTACTGGCCCCGCAGGAGTCTTTCCTCATGATTGTGGACAAGGAGCCAAACCATTACTTTGGTCTCCTCAATGCCCCAGCATTGAGCTCGAAATCGAGTGCCTTCTCCAACACCGGCCATGCTGACTGCAGAAGGGAGCTACAACCAGTTATGGCAAGCATTCCCGCCTGTGGAGCTTAAATATGCCTCATTTCCCACACTTACTTGTGATTGGCCAGTTTTCAAGAAACTCAGCTGTAGGCACACCTGCTTAGCTGATGTTAGCGATGTTTAATATTCCTTTGATAGATATGTGTCTGTTGAAAGTGCATGGTTATGAAATGCTGTCATGGCTTAGTGTTTATGTACTGTGACTATAGTGCACAGTATCCTGAGTTCGAGCCCTGTCACTGCTTTTTATTTTCCTACTGGCCAGACCTGAATGGTTAAGGTACAGTAAAGGAGGTGTGGCCGTGTTTAGCCGACTTTGCTCAACTTTGCCTGACTTTGCCCAACGCTGCTCGATGTTGCCCGACATCGCACTGGTTAGCGCGGTGCGCAGCTACGGACAAATACATTGTATTTGCTCTGGTTAGAGTGGTGCGCAGCTATGCACAAATACATTGCGCTTGTTAATGCGCTGCTCAGCTATGAGCAATTGGTTTTAAATATACTAAATACTGCTAAAATGTGCTTAGCAGTGCTTTATATTGCTTAAATAAGTTACTTATGCCTCAGAATGCATAACCATTTTACCTTCATGTATATATATAATTTGTTCACAACTACATATAACATTTGAATGCTTTTTACAAAACTTATACATGATAAATGTCAGGAAATATTTTTGTATACAGATTTCCAACGCAAAATGGAATGTGCAGTAGTGGGACTCGAACCGGGAATGCCTCCTCTTTGTGCGAAGGATCTAACCACTACGCTATCTTGCTTACGTTGCATATTTTTTTTTTTTTATTATCCTCTTCGGTGTCTAAGCTGCTAACTGTAGCTAAGCAATGGGCAATCCCGGGCAAACACGCGCAAACAGGGGCAGCTATATCGGAAATAAAACAAAAAAAATAAGTTTCTTTTAATTTTTAAATTACAGGTTTAACATATGGGGAAGTGTAGTGTTACAATGTACACATGTGTGCGGACTCGCTCATGTAACTCGACATTTCTTGGGTTTTGTCAGTGCAGGGGCATGGATTTTTGGACTGCTCGGCAGACTGACACGCCCCCTACACTCGTTCACACTCTGTGTAAGCTTTAGAGTTGAGGCAGCGCACCCTCATTAATATGCATGGTGCGCTGCCGTCATACTCTTAGATTGGCGTTTCTGTGTAAGACTAATCTAGTCTTACATGGAAGATTAGTAAATCCTGGGGAAAGACTTTGGAGTGAGTAAGTATAATTTTTCTGCATTTTCTTGCTGCCTTTAGCTAATTCCTCCTAAAACACAGATTTTCTAGAGTTTCTATGATTTAAAAAGTTTGTTTCAGCTACATATTGTACTTATTTTACTACCTGCACTGTAACAAAGCCATCTTTGTGTTTAAATTACCTGTTTCACTGTTGTAGGCTACACACTCAAGTGTGATAGCTATTTCTGTGCATTTAAAGTGTTTTTTTGATTGTATCTGCTTTATTTTTTGAAAAAAAAAACAAAAAAACAAAAAAATACTTGTTTTCCTGCCTTTCTAAGCTAGTATAGTCCAGTTTTCAGGTAAGTGCTGAATTCAGGGCTGTGCTACAAGGTTCTGTGTTTGCCCATACCTTACTTGGATAGAAGGAAGTTTCTCTGTTCACTGTGAGAGAGGGAGCTTAGAGCAGCCTATCTGTACCTGGAAGAGTGGTTTCAGCCCAGAAATTAGTAGTTCATTGGCCATTTTGTGCTGATTTCTATCTCTTTCATTTCCCTGCTATAAAACCCGCATTTACACGGTTTTGCTGCCGGGCAGCGCCAGTTAGCTTTGGTAAAACTACTTCCGGCTCCACAAAGTCTACTGTTGAATTTTTCCCTGGGAACTAGACAAACTTTCAGCTTAAGCACTGAAATCATTCACTTCTCAGCCCAGCACTTGCTCAAAACTCATAGCAAGCACTAATAAACCTTAGCACTAGACCCCCCCCCCATACTGTAGAGAAGGACAAGGCTCGCTATTCGACCTTACCAGCCAATCAGTAAAACAGTTCACTGTACCTATCCAGGCATGTCCAAAGGGCAGTTTCAGGGTTACTCTCTGGTCCAACTGGTGAATCTGGGCATTTTGAGGCAATGCTACAATTGCCTCATGTACACAGACAACCCTCTCCTCCTTCCACCAAACACTAATACATGCAAGAGATGCAATTATACAGCCAAACTGGAGGCTAAGCTCTCTCAACCCAAGACTGGACCAGGCAGTCAAGAGGAGAAGGGAATTACTTGCTTCAGTCCACCAGTCTCACATAGACCTATGAAACCAGCACTGGCAAAAAACACGCATAAATACACAAAAACATACTCGGAGGCTCTAAATAAAAATTTGCAAAAGCAACCGATACCTCCAAAGCAGACATCCAAGCAATCTCCACCCCCCATCACAAACCATGAAACACATACTTCACAAAACCAGTGTCCCATGCAATCACAGCCCTTAAGGCAAAATAACATACTCAACACACTAGTAATAGGTGACTGTATAGTCAGGCAGACTGACGTCCCACTCACTAGGCTGAACAAGGAGAAGCTTACTGTTAGCTGCCTGTCGGGTGCCAGGATCCACCACATAACACAAGCACTCAGGTCACTCCAGAACTAGTACAAATATGACTCTGTCATTGTCCATGTTGGTGTGAATGACCTGAGCCATACCTCCCTGGACTACATGAAAAGAGATATGGAGGAGCTCTCTGATTACATAGCCCAGGCTGGTATGACCCTGATCCTGAGTAGCCTCCTGCCCTCACCAAGAATGATAACATGGTATAGAGAAACAATTATCAATTTCAACAATTGGCTAAGCGTCTGGTGTCATTCAAAGGGGATCCAGTGTCTGTCAGCCTGGGATGACATGCTCGACAAGCCATGCTGCTTTGCTAGAGATGGCTTGCACCTGTCACCCTTAGGCTTTCGAATACTGGCCAAGGCTCTTGCCACCCTCATAGTGCCTTTTTTAGGCAAGGCTCAAAAGACAAACCCACTGCCATAAATAGCACAATTAACAAAAAACTGAGGGTAATGCTACTCAATGCCAGAAGTCTAAACCTCAAAATGCATGCACTAGAGGCACTCCTCAGTATGGAGAAAATTGATATATGTGCAGTAACAGAAACCTGGTTTAAGGCTCCAGAGATGACCCCAGCACTACCAGGCTACAACTCATACCATAAATCTCGGCCACAAAACCCGGTCCGAAATACAAAAGATGGGGGAGTATCCATATTCATCAAGGATACCCACACCTCCAATTTAGTGGCACAGCACGATGCTTCAGAGATCATCCACGTGCAACTAACAATGGGCAAAACTGCTATTCAAATTATAACTTGCTACAGATCACCCTCCATGTCCCATGACCACCACTCTGCATTCCTGGAAACACTGGGAAACATAAAGGTCCTGCCAAACACCCTGATATTGGGTGATTTCAATTACCCATACATTGACTGGGAGAACTACTCAAGTACAAACTCCCTTGCCCAACATTTCCTAGAATTTATAAACTCAAACACCCTGGATCAACTGGTCAACACCCCTATCAGAGGTGGCAACATATTGGACCTGGTCATCACCAACATAGGCGACCGGTGTTCCACACCAGAGGTCAACCACTAGCTGGTTAAATCTGACCATAAACAAATCAGTATGTGTATTCACATTCTGCCACCACCCCCGGTCAAAGAAACCACTGTGAAAAACTTTTCAAAAGCAAACTTCACGTTACTTTAGACCGAGGTGGGAAGTTTCAAAACCCCCATGCTAAAGGATAATGCTGTCCAAACTGCAAAGTCCTTTACTACTGCACTCTATGGGCACCTACAAGAATGCATGGATTGTGCTATCCCAAACAAAACCAAGACTCACTCCTCCAAGAAAAGGAAACCAGTCTGGTGGACCCCTGCCATAAACAAGCTATAAAATAGAAGGAGGAAACTAGTACAGAAAAGGGTAAAATCCCAAGAAGGGAAGACATCCCTGATCAGTATCAGCAAGAAACTACATTCCCTCATAAAATCATCCAAGGCTAGCTTCAAAAGAAAAATTGGTATAGACTCCAAAGATAACCACATGGCATTCTTTAGTTATGTGAAGAATCTAAGTGGCAATTCTCAGATCTGCTCGGAGTTAATGCAGAATGGCACAAAATACACTGAACCGACTGATATAGCCAACATCCTGTCTGACAGGTTCAATGCAAACTTCACCTCCCTCTCACCCCCAAAAGGACCCATAACTATACCAGAAGAATGTAGTGCCCCTGAAATCACAGACACTCAGGTTAAAACAGCCCTCTCCAAAGCCAAAATCACAGCATCAGTGGGAGTGGACGGTGTCCCAGGCTGCGTCCTACACAAGCTCAAAGATGAACTAACCCCTCATCTAAACACACTGTTTAAACTCAGCCTCTCCACAGGCTACATGCCCACAGAGTGGCGCACAGCAACGGTTATTCTGCTCCACAAAGGTGGAGCCAAAACGGACCCCGGGAACTATTGCCCTATAAGCCTGGCTAGCTTGGTCTGCAAAGCTATGAAGCGCATCATCATGGATCTCATTGACAGAGACATTGGGAACCTCCAAACACTGGACCCTACCCAGTTCGACTTTGTTAAGAGCAGATCATGCCTCCTAATCCTTGTGGACTTCTTTGAGACAGTTACCAAGGCTATAGATGGGAAAGGTGGTCCACACAGCCTACCCAGACCTCGCAAAGGCCTTTGACACCATTCCCCACAAAGATATTATAGATAAGCTCACCAGCCTGAACATAAACCCCTACATCATGAGATGGGTTGCCAACTGGCTCATGGACAGAACCCACATGGTAAGAGTTGCGGGAGCTAGGTCTGACTCTAAACCGGTTACAAGTGGCGTTCCCCAGAGCTCAGTCCTAGGACCCCTCCTGTTTGGCATATACTTTTCAGAGGTACAGGCAAGCACAGGAGGACTATGGCTGACCAAGTTCGCAGATGACTGCAAACTAGAGGCTATAATTGACTCTCTGGCTGACACAGACATCCTCCAAAAGGGTCTCACTGATATAGATACCTGGTGTCAAAACCATGGCCTCAAGCTAAATGCCAAAAAGTGCATAGTCATCCCCTTTGAAAAAAACAAAGTACCCAGAAACTACCACATAGGTGGTAGCAACCTAAATACAGAAGACGTAATAAGGGATCTGGAGACCCAAGTAGATAGTAACCTTTCCTTTGATAATCACATTGCCCAAGTGGTTAGAAAATCCTTCTATGTGGCCCACCTAATCACAAAAGGGTTTGCATCCAGATTGAAAGAAGTCATTCGGCCCCCTCTATGCATCACTCATCAGACCCATCATAGAGTACAATGCTCCATTTGGGATGTACCTTACAAGACACCTGCAACAACTGGAAAGACCACAGAAGTACCTCACCAAATGGATCACTGGCCTCAAGCAGATGCCCCATGCAGCTCGACTGAAGAAACTCCAGCTGTACTCGGTTGCATACTGCCTACTCAGAGGTGATCTCTGCCTGACATACAAGGCCATGTCCAACCCAGAATTGATGGACATGCTCCACCTAAAGAAAACCATATCCCCTTGAGCCACACACTCCAGGGATCTAAACCTCACCACAGCAATAAATAGGACGTGCTGGATGGAAAGATTCCTGTCCAATAGACTTCCCATGCTCTGGAACAAGATTCTAGTCTACATTAGGCAGAGCTCCTCGCTAACCCTCTTCAAGAGAAACCTTGATGAGTGGATGGGAAAACAAAAGTTTACCCAAGGGATCACTTCAATGGCTCTGCTGGACAGAGGCACAGGGAACTAATCTAAGGAGGCGGCGAAAGCCAGCACATTCTGGCTAGGCTTATAAATGCCTTTGGGCAGATAGCCTAGTATCTACCTATGAATCTATGAACCGATATATGTACATATTATATATATACATATATATATATATATATATATATATATATATATATATATATATACATACATACATACATATATATATATATATATATATATATATATATATATATATATATATATATATATATATATATATTTATATTACACAGTATCTCTCATTATGTTTTTGCCTTATTTTAATTGTCATTTGGGTTTCTAATACAATAACAGGAATGGACCCCATTTCTAAGTCAAAGTATGATTAAACTTCATGAAATTACCATTGTTGTTTCACTTTTTGATGTTAGCCAGAAGTGATATTTGCAGCACCTGCAATGTGCCCAGTAATGACTCCTTCTGTAATTTGTATGGAGTTGCACGTATTGATAACATATTTAAGTACGATTGTAAATTCTTTTTTATAACAATCATTGCTCTTACTACTACTACTGGAAGTGTCTGGGTATCCTTCTTCCACATTGCCCTCATTTCTGCCTGCAAATCCTGGTATTTTATTTATTTATTTATTTATGTATTTATTTATTTAAATTTGTTGACTGGGAGTGTCCGACTGGACATGGGTCCATTTTCAGCGGAGGCCCGGGGAGAAAAGCTCCACAGTAAAATAAACAGACAGTAGTTACATTGGATTACATAGCGATTAACAATTTAACATAGAAATTACTTACAACATATTTACAGATGAAGAACATAGTACATCAGTAGACAACTAGAATCTTTATCTGTGAAGTACATAACAGGCATTAACAAATGTAACAATGAGAAGTTCCTGCTGTATAATAAGTACTAGGCTTATGAGCATCTGAGCTTGCTATTATCAAGGTAGTTAGTGGAGTGAAAAGAAAGGTAGCGGTTGGATGGGGTGGATGATATTAGAGTGGGAGTTGCAAGGGCATAGCCAGCATGTTTTTAGGTGCGCTTTTAATAAAGTTTTGAAGTTGGTGCATGATGGTATGGAGGTAATTGTGGGTGGGAGTGATTTCCATAATTTGGCTATGGCGTAAGAGAATAGTGCTTCACCAGCAGAGTTATTGGCTTTAGTGATCTGCAAGTGATTTTTGTTGCTGGATCTTAGTGGTCAGGTGGTGCGATAGGGTTGGAGTAGATTCTGGAGGGATGGGACATTTAGTGGATGGTTTACTAGTTTGTGGGCGAGTGAGAGTTGATACCACTGAAGGAGGTGAGGGAGTTCAAGCCAGCCCAGTTCAGCAAGTGAGAGACAGTGGTGACTACGGTAGCATGCCCCTGTGGCGAATTTGGCGATTTTGTTGTAGCAGGTCTCTAGCTTGTTTAGATCACATTGCCTTAGGTTGGTATATACTGGAGAGGCATAAAGTAGGGTGGAGATAAGGTGGGAATTTATGAATTTGTGTCTCTCTGTACATAAGACACTGCAGTCACTGGGTGTAGCAATGTTAATGCTCGATACTGCTTCTGTCTTCTTTTCATGGACTACATCTGATTTTCTTGCATTTATTGTTAGAACTGTTAGTGATGGATGATCCCGTGTGATATAAACCTCATCATTTTCTATGATGCTTTGTGGCTCATGTTTCCAGTGTTTTTCAGCTACTTCAATATTATAATATTTGCACAATCTCAGTGCAACAGTTTTGCCACATTATTATGCCTTTCAATATACAGTCCTTCTGCCATTAGTATATCAGAACCAGCAACAAGATGTGTGGCTGTTTCAAATTCTGTTTTACGAAACCTACATTTGTCTGTTTCTCCCACATGTACAATAGACTTTGTAAACTAATATGTACATAGTCCACTATCTTGCTCCGCCAATATTAACCTTTGGTCTTTTGGTTTAAATTCATCTCTTCTTAACCATTAATGCTTCAGTCCTGATGAACATGAGGTTGTTCCAGGAGTTTTCTATACTTGCAACTATATTTATGCATTTTCCACATCTTGCCTTCTCATCTCATCCTTCACCTTATACTTTTATTTTGTTTTTTTTTTCACATTCAATTGCTGCCTGATTTTTATTTACTTCTGGTTTGATTTCCATTCCTACTTGAAGCCAATATGCTTCTGCTAAACTAATCGGGGAAGTCATCTTAGACTTATTCTTTTCATGTTTCAAAACTTTCAATATGTTTGGGTCTTGTGAGGTCAGCAGATATGTATGCAGTCCTATGATTGCAGATCTATACATGTAATCAATTTCAAGGAGTCCCATACCTCCTTCAGAATGGGGAATATATAATCTTGGTACGCACTGATTTTTATAAATCGTTTAATGACCATGTAGAATCCTTCTTGTTTTCCTGTCTAACCTATCCAGCACCTTTTGGGGACAGTCAGTCACTCCAAAACTGTAAGTTAGGACAGGAAGACCAAATTGATTTATAACCTGGACTTTGTTCCTAGATGTCAATGCTGTTTTCAGTATTAATTTAAGTCTTCTAAAATATTCCTTACTGAGTTTTATTCACATTTCTTCATGTTTTATTGTTGATCCATCATAAATTCAAAAATGTTTATATACTTCCTCTTGCTCAAGTTCTTTTATATCTCATTCCTGTCCCAAACTGGTGTTTTCTCGGTGCTGCAGCTTTCCTGCTTTAAAGGTTGCTTTTGCACATTTATCAAGACCAAATGACATTCTTATATCATCTGAAAAAGTTTTGACCACTTGCAGTTTCTGCTTTCAGTTCCTCATCTGATGAATTGTACAGTTTTAAATCATCTACAAAAAGAGATGAGAGGTCTTTATACTTTGCTGTTTTATGGGAGCCAAATTGTAGCCATGACCTAATCTGTTAAGTAAACAACTTAAAGGGTTAAGGGCAAGACAAAAGAGCAGTGACAAAGAGTCACCATGGAATATCCCCCATTTGAATCATTATCCCTGGAATAATAATTTCTCCTTTATCATGAATTAACTGCAAAGTGATTTGCCACTGTTTCACAGTCACTGTAATGTAATCGATGAGTATACGATGCATTTTATGTAGTTTTAAGCAGTCTTTTATCCATGAATGTGGGATACTGCCAAATGCTTTTTTGTAGTATATCCATGCCATACTTAGATTCTTCCCCTTTTTACAGTTCTCCATTGTGATTATTTGTTCCCTATGACTTTGTTTTATTACTGTTTTGTTCTTTTGCCATGATTGAGTTTTCTTTCAAATTACTATATTCTCTGTCAGCATCAATTCCGGTGTATAGTTTATACATCGTCGGAAGGCAAGTTATTGGTCTGTATTTTTTAGCACAACTTGCAGGTTCACTCTTAAGTAAGAGTATTTTTTTTGTTGTTAACCAGGCTGGTGTCTGTTAGGGGTGTGCATATAAATAGTTCTTACTTATGGCTAAATTTATATGTAAAGATGTTAATAGTTTTAGCCAGTTAGGTACTGCATCTTGGCCTGGGGTTTTCCAATCAGGATCTTTTCTCAACTTTATTTTAATCTCTCTGGCCATTACTTCATCCCATTTCGTATCCTGCATATTTGAACTTCTTATTCTTTCTTTTATTTCTCTATGCATTTAGCGTCTTTGTTGTGTTCCACAGGAACTTCATAGATATTTCTCCAAAATGTATCCATTTATTTTTTTTTTTTGGTGGTGTTTCTATTCCTTTTGCCTTTTTCCTAGTTCTCTATAAAACTTTTTTGGGTCATCAATAAATTGCTTATTTTGTACTTTTCCTTTATATTTATCTGCATATCTTATAAGTTTTTTTTACTTGTGCTGATATTTTTAGTTTACTATTTGTGATAGTGCATGACAGATCCTGATCTGTTATAAAACTGTGTGTTGCTTTTATCACGTCTATCTTTCGAAGTATTTTTGCTGATCTTTTCCTCTTCTATACGTTTCTAACAGTGGCACTTCTTGTCATAACTGCTTTATATTTTACTATGTTTGATACTTTCATGATAGCATTCAGTTCCTCCACTTCCTTTCCCTTACGACTCTGTATTCTTGTGGTAAGACTTTATCCGTTATTAATTTAGCTGCACAGTCTTCTTCTTCTTTCGGCTTTTTCCAGTTAGGGGTCACCACAGTGGATCATCTTGTCCATTCATGATTAGCAGTGGAGTTTTACGGTGTCGAGTTGCCAGCCCAGCGCCCAGTCTTCCACAGAAGGCATGCACATACACGCACTCACACCTAGGGCCAATTTAGAGTGTCCAATCCACCTACAGCATGTCTTTGGGATGTGGGAGGAAACCGGAGCACCCGGAGGAAACCCACACGACCACGGGGAGGACATGCAGACTCCGCACAGAAGGCACCCCAGCCGAGGATCGAACCGGAGAACCTCTTGCTGTAGCTGCACAGTAATATATCCTATTTACTTTTGTTATATTGCATGAATCTCTATGGACATTCATTGCTCTTAATGTGTTTGCCCATTTCTTTTAAATCAAGCTACTGTTTTCTTAGATTATTTTCTTCTAAACTAAGGGCACATTCTTTGTTCTCTGTTCCCTGTTGGCATTCTATAGTAAGTTCCAGAGCACCTTCCTGTGCCACATTCTCTTCAGTTTCATCCTGTGTCATCCGTCAGTCTTTCATATGGAAACTCACTGGCCTATCACTCCATAACATTGACTGTGTCAGAGTTGCCACATTTTCCTGTTTCTTCCCTTGCTGTCCAACTCCAGCTGAATGTTTGTACTGGTTTCCTATGAAAGGCTGCAAAGTATCTTCTTATGGCACTTGATCAGATGCTTCCCACTCCACTGGTTTCTCCTTAATTTGGGTGTCCATTGCTGTATCCTGCTGTGATGTTATCTGTGTTAAATTTTCTACATTGAATCCTTCACTTCGCAGGCAATCCATAACCTCAGTTTTTGTTTCTTTAACTTCTCCATTACTAATCCTCTTTTCCATTTTTTCTCTTTGTTTTATTTTTTACATTGTAAAATTTTCCATGTCAGGATGCCTTTGCCTGCATTTCTCTTCAAATATCTTTGGTGTTGCTCTTTTTGTATTGATTAGTTTTGCTTTCTCCTTTTCACAGATATTGCACCTTATTAAATCTCTCTTTCCCATGTCCATATATCTTTTTCAGGTGTTTCCTGCTCCTCCTGTTTCTCCATACTTTGGGGACTTGTTCTATCATGCTGTGATATAGCCTGTGTTAGACTTTCTACACTAAATCCTTCACTTTGCAAGTATTCCATAATAGCGTCTGTTTTTTTTAACTTCTACTCGACTGATCTTTTGTTCTACATTCCCTCATTCTGATCTTATTTTTTTTATTGTGAAGTATTCCATATATGGATGCCTTTGCCTGTATTTCTCTTCAACCATCTCTGGGATTGCTGTTTTTGTGTTGATTCATTTGGCTTTCTCCTTTGCATAAATATTGCACCACATCAGATCTCTCTTTCTTTCTCATATCTAGATTTCTTTTTTTATACCTTTCAAAAATGTCTAGATTTTGTTCTTTATATTTTTGCACTTCCTCGTTTGTTTCTTTTTCTAAATGGCTCAAAGTTTCTTGGTCTGTATAATATTTTTTATGGATCTGTTCTATTAATGAGCACACATTTGCATTTGAAGCTTCTGACAGTTTTTCTTGTGGAAGTATTTTTCTTTTCACTAATTACTATCTTAATATTTTTGTATCTCTGCTGTCTGGAAATTCTGGGCTTCTTAATAACAATACATAATTTATTTCTTATTCTCAATAGTCCAGTTTATCATCTGTCTGGCTCTTTTTTGGCCTATAAGTTTTTGTGATTTTTGGGACTGCTTCTTCCTTCTACAACAAGGGGGTATTGTTCCCCTGGTCCTGGCCTAGCCCCATTGTAGGAATGTTTCCGTGTCCTGAGGATTCTACACTGTCATTTTTTCTAGTCCTGGTACAAGTGCACCTACCAGGGTTGGGCATTGTTTTTATCCTGGGTCTTGTGCACCCAGATATCTTTTTTTATTTTTAACCTACTTCTGTCCATGATATATGCTATATAAAATCAGTCTATATGTCAGTGTTGTCTTGGTGCAATTTTTGTGAAAAACAGGATCCACCTCATGAAAGTACTCACCAAGACTTAAGGATGAATTTAATTCCAACAATAATGCTCTCCTTTGCTTGCTGATTTATCATCTCTCCATTCAGACCTCAGTGTTCTATATGGTTGTTTTAATTATTATTAATATTATTATATTATGTATATTTTATACACAAATACATTATATATATATATATATATATATATATATATATATATATATGGTGACTGATGTCAGTAATTAAGTAACCTTTGATCACCCTGGAAAATGGCCACCAATATTCCCTTGCACAAAGGTGGTGCTTCCACTGACCCCAGAAACTATAGACCTATTAGCTTGACTTGCCTTATCTGCAAGGCCATGGAGTGAATCATCATGGAACTTATCAACAAAGATATAGATAATCTCCAAACACTTGAGCCTACTCAGCTTGGATTTGTCAATGGGAGATCATGCCTGTTAAACCTGGTGGACTTCTTCGAGACAGTCACCAAGACGCTGGATGAGGGGAAATCTGTGCATGCAGCCTACCTAGACTTAGCCAAGGCTTTTGACACTACCACCCACTCGGGCATCATTGACAAACTCCACCTTCTAAATATCAACCCTTATATTTTTAGATGGGTCACTAACTGGCTCATTGATAGAAAAAAATATAGTCAAAATAGGGGAATCCACCCCCAACAGCAGACCTGTAACCAGTGGTGTTCCACAGGGATCTGTCTTGGGACCTCTACTGTTTGGAATCTATTTCTCTGAACTGCAAGCAAAAACTAAAGGTCTGTGGCTGACAAAATTTGATGATGACTGTAAATTGGGAGCGGTCATAGAATTTCCAAATTATGTCCACGTCCTACAAGAGGGTCTTACATAAACAAATGATTGGTGCCAAAGCCATGGCCTTAAACGCAATGCAAAAAATATATTATCATCCCTTTTGGTAAGAGTGATGTTCCTACTAACTACCATATCAATAGCAACACCCTAAGTATGCGCTCAGTGGTGAGAGACCTGGACACACAGGTTGACAGCAACCTTACCTTTGATCACCATGTCTCCACAGTGGTAAGAAGGGCATTCTATATTGCTCATCTCATAAGTAAGGGCATTGCCTCCAGAAAAAAAGAAGCTATAACCTCCCTGTACTCTTTCCTCGTCAGGCCAATAATTGAGTACATTGCCCCTTTTGGTAGGTACCTTTCCAAGCACCTGCAGCAATTGGAGAAACCACAAAGGTTCCTCACAAGGAAAGTTCAAGGTCTTCAGCATCTGTCCTATGTGGATTGAAATCGCTGTCACTTTATTCTGTTTCATAAAGACTACTCAGAGACAATCTCTGCCTAGCATATAAGGCAATCTCTGACCCTGCTTTACTGGAAATGCTTCATATCCACAGGTCAAATGGTACATGGGTTACTCTCTTTAAAGACATTAACATGGTATGTGACATTAATAGAACCTGCTGGAGGGACAGATTTGTCTCCCAGAGGTTACGGCCCTCTTCAAATGCAATCTAGACGATTGGATGGGTAACCGTAAATTTACCAGGGGGTTCCACCTGTGTCCTTTTTGGACTTGGACATTAAGTGCTGATCATGGAAATAAAAGTAGAACTTTCCCCGCCTGCCCAAGTTTTGCCAACAGAATATATAACAAAGTAAAAAATAATTAAGGAAAAGGCCCCAAATTAGGAACACATTTTAAATGTTTGCACCATTGTCTTAGAAACTCTCAAAATGATTCCTAATTTCAGGAGGACTGGAGCAAAACTTTGAGAAACAACAGAAGGTATCCCTACAAAATAGGGACAGTTGAGAGGTCTTAGGGACCTAGGGCCATTAGCCTAGTAACTTTCTATGATCCTACGATCCTATGTCTCAACTATTGCAAGAAAGTCCTTTTCATAGCATGGCATGTATCCAAAGGTATGGTGTCTCAGTCTTGGTTTAACAACCTTATCCCTCAAGGATAACAGATGCATGTAAACAACTAAAATATCACTAATTCTTCCCACCTATGGACACTCACATACATACTGTAGGGCTGTATGTCTAGGCATCATATGATCCTCACAGATTAATAGCTTAATAGACTAGTGAGTACCTATGAACCTATGTAAGCTAAGTCCTAGATTAGAACCTTCATTGAAATAATTGTATGCATGGTCATATACATTTAGAATGTCAACAATGTCTAGTATTACTATTAGTGTATAGATCATTCCAGAATTCATATGGTCCCCATATTTTACATAAAGTGCAATACCAGGCAGTTTATACTGATGGCAAAACTACATTAGTCAATGGTGCACTGCTTTAGTGAAATTTATGTAAACACTTTATTCACCTAACAGCCATACTGCAGTACTCATTCCCTATCTCTGCTCTCTGTGAACTGTGCATATTATCTTCTAGGTTAGGTGAATAAGAGACAGGCACTAAGGCAATGAATTTATATATTTATCTATGCAGTGGAGGCATCGATAAACAACTCTGTTAAAGGGTGGTAAGAAAAGGAATATGGATATCTTAGAATGATGTTTGTCCTACTCCCTGTGATGATCCAAATGCATTGAAGTTTTCTAAGCACACACTAGGATGTAGAGATCATATGTGGTATCCCAGAAAATTGGTTAAGGGGCAGTATTTTGTATGTTACATGATTTGGGACAATGAGCTTGTAGCAAATGAAGTGCCCTTTAACACAAAGGAATTCATAGCTGGTAGCGTGCCATGTGACTTACCCATGAGGGAAGTAAGAATGGGTTGTAGAGAAATGATAATGGTCAACATAAACTTTTTACACACACGCGCACACACACACACACACACACACACACACACACACACACACACACACACACACACACACACACACACACACACACTAACGTAGGCCCAGTGTTATTCATCGTATGGCACACGGTGGAGCTTCCTATCTGATATGGACATCATTTATTTGTAAACTGAGCAGAAAGTACATATTACTTTCCTTTTCCTTGTTAATGCAGCTTCACAGAAATATAAGGGATAGCTCATCTTTGATCTTCCTAGGTATCACAAATCTAACTTGCAGATACCTTCTAGATAAAATATACAGTAGTATGTTCTGATTTCCTTCCTCCAGTCATTGCAACCTTACAGAAATAATGGGAGCTCACTTGCATTGGCCTCCTAAGTAAAATGGGCAGGGTGTTGTGTTAATTTTCACTGTGGTTAGTCAAGGAAGCCTTGTTCTGTTCTATGTGTGGATTCTGGAGACCCTCTTCTATGCCAGGACAATCTTAGACATTTAAGGTTAAAGCTCTTTCTATATTTTTCCATCAATTGATGAAATATTAAGAAACTTGCTAGACGTATTAAAGAGTGCAATATGTCAACTGCATCTTTAAGGGAACTGACAGACACAAGGAGACATCTCTGCATTAAAAGAAAGGTTAAGTTCAAATACCATGATATCATACTTCAACATGAAGAAGCTATATTATACCATGATTCCCCCCAAAACGTGCACGCTGATTGGCCAGCGTGCCCGTTGTAAATCGAGTTATACTAATGGAAAAAGGTCCGGTCGCCCGGACTTTTTCCATTAGTATAACTCTACTGTCTCGCTATGTTAAATGGGTTTAACATAGCGAGACAGCTTTAAAATAAGCAACGGAGATCTCCGTTGCTTATTTTAAAGCTGTCTCGCTATGTTAAACCCATTTAACATAGCGATGTTTAAAAACAGCGGAGAAAGCAAGATCTCCGTTGCTTTTTAAAGTTCGCTATGTTAAATGAGTTTAACATAGCGAGACAGTTTTAAAATAAGCAACGGAGATGTCCGTTGCTTATTTCAAACTGTCTCGCTATGTTAAACTCATTTAAAGTAGCGAGACACTAAAAAGCAACGGAGATCTTGCTTTCTCCGTTTTGCTCACAACTCTGATGTACTGCGCAGGTGCGCAGTACATCAGAACTGCCGCGGATGCCAGGCATCTGCGGAAGGGCAGTAAACAGGCATTATACTATGCCATTATTTAAGAAAAGGAATAGTTTCTTTTCTTAAATAATGTCATGGTATAATAGCAATAACCCACTTCTGGGTGTGGGTAATGCTAAATTTACCCACGGTTGGCTTTGTTTGGTCCTGAGGGCTTCGCCCTCGGGACCAAACCACGCCAACCGTGGGTAAATTTAGCATTACCCACACCCAGGCGTGGGTTATTGCTATAATATTCTTGGACATGTGTGGTCTGAAGCATATTTCATAAGCCTAAGTCATACTCATCCTTCAGGATTGAAAAAAGTGTGCACTGAGAGTGTAACTAACATTTCAGAAGTCACTGCAAAAGATGGAGAGAGATTATAGCTGATTATATTTTAAGACGTCCTACGGCAGAAAAAAAGAGAATAACAAGGTAGTACAGGATTGCATAAATATTGTAGAATAATTTCCAGTGCCCAGAGGCCTGATTTTAAAAAAATAGGGACAGAGAACAAAAAAAGACCCATTGACAAGTGCTTTTGTTTGTATGACTGCCATATGGCACAAAAGATCTTAACGCTAAAATTGTCAAAATGTATAAAAAATGCAAAGATGAAGTGACAGTTTGCACACATGGTAGTCATTTTTGAAAAGGGTCATAGTTAATAATCCAAAAAAAAAAAAAGATTTTAAATGAGATCTATAAAGACTATGTGTGAAGATCATCTATTTGTAGTGAGAACAAAGGCCATGGTTAGAGAGCTGGTACAGTTCCCAGATAAAGATGACATGATAGAGAAACTGCTACAGAACTGCTTACAGTTTTCACATCAAGCAGAAGAAAAAGCCTGGCAAAAGTCACACTCATTGCTCTCTGTGTCTTGTTTATCCATTCTGATGTGTAAATGAGGGAACACAGAGTTCAAGTCAAGGTGGTTAAGGTCATTACTCATTCGAAACCATTTAAATGACTGTCATTTATTCACACACTGCAGTTATTATATACTAATGCTAAGAGTTCAGAACTTTGGGGGTCAGGAAGTGTTCCCCTTGTATCAAGGTTGCATGATTTTGGATTTATTATGCTTATATATATATATGTATGTATGCATGTACATATGTTATGTATGTATCTGTCTTCTACAGAGAGAGGCAGATAGATAAGCAAGGACACTACAACATGATAAGAGTAGACAGTAAGCTTCCATGTAAAAAATGCTTCATTCTCTTTATTTTAAAAACTGACATTTTGACTTGTTAACTTTATGGTAGCAGTATCATGTTGTTGTGATTTTCAACTGAATCCATAAATGAGGAAATATTCTCTTAAAATGCTGCTTGTTCTATAAGTTATGACTTTAAAAAAGCAGGGAGTCCTTTGCTTAATAGGTTCATAGGTTCATACTAGGCTATCTGCCCAAGGGCATTTATAAGCCTAGCCCATAGTTATGTGACTTTCGCCACCCCTTTAGTTTGAAGAAAACTATGCCTATTATTTTGCTGTGCCTCTGTCAAGCAGTGACACTGAAGTAATCCCTGGGGTATATCTGCGATCTCCCATCCATTGGTCAAGATTCCTCTTGAACAAGGCCAGCGAGGTGCTCTGCCTCACATGTACCGGGATTTTGTTCCACAGCATAGGGAGTCTCTGGGTGATGAATCTGTCCCTCCAGCACGTTCTATTAATAACCGTGTCAAGGTTTAAGTCTCCCACCCTTGTGGTTCTGAGGGATCTAGATATTTTGAGGTGAAGCATATTCATCAAATCTGGGTTTGACATGGCCTTATATGTCAGGCACAGGTCACCTCTGAGCAAGCGGTATGCGACTGAATAGAGCTGGAGTTCTTTCAGTCGGGCAGCATAAGACATATTTTTGAGACCCTTTATCCTTTTGGTGAGGAACTTTTGGGGCCTTTCCAGCTGCTGCAGGTGTCGGGTCAGATACATTCCGAATGGGGCATTGCACTCAATCATAGGTCTAATGAGTGATGAGTACAGGGGGATGATGACCTCCCTTGATCTAGATGTGAATCCCTTCATGATCAGGTGGGCAATGTAGAAGGTTTTCCTAACTACTTTGGCAACATGAGTGTCAAACGAAAGGTTACTGTCAACCTGGGTCCCCAGATCCCTAATGACTTCTTCTGTGCTCAGTGGATTGCCACCTATATGGTAGCTAGGGGTAACTTTGTTTTTCCCGAAGGGTATGACTATGCATTTCTTGGCGTTTAACTTTAGGCCATGGCTCTGGCACCAGTTATCCGTTTCTGTGAGGCCCTTCTTAAGGATATCTGTGTCAGATGTGTTTTCGACTATGGCGCCCAGTTTGCAGTCATCTGCAAACTTTGTTAGCCATAACCCTCCTGTGTTTGCTTGTACTTCAGAAAAGTAGATGCCGAACAAGAGTGGTCCCAGGACTGAGCCCTGTGGGACACCACTTGTGACAGGCTTTGAGTCTGACATGGTGCCAGCAACTCTGACCCTGTGGGTTCTGTCACTTAGCCAGTTTGCAACCCATCTTGTGATGTATGGGTTTACATTCAAGCTGATGAGTTTTTCGATGATACCTGATTGGGGTATTGTGTCGAAGGCCTTTGCCAGGTTGAGGTAGGCTGTATGGACTGCCTTACCCTCATCAATGGCCTTGGTGACTGTTTCGAAAAAGTAAACCAAGTTTAAAAGGCATGATCTGCCTTTGACAAAGCCAAACTGGGTTGGATCCAAAGTCTGCAAGTTCCCTATGTCTTTATTTATGAGTTCCATTATGATCCTCTCCATGGCTTTGCAGATAAGGCCTGTCAAGCTAATGGGACGGTAATTTCCAGGGTCGGTGGAGGCACCGCCCTTGTGAAGTGGGACCACAGTCGCCGTGCGCCACTCCTTGGGTATGTATCCTGAGGTGAGGCTAAGATTAAACAGCTGTCCTAACTGCGGGTTTAATTCCTCATTGAGTTCGTGGAGCACACAGCCGGGACACCATCCGGTCCCATGGATGCTGTGTTTTTTGCCTTGGAGAGAGCAGTTCTCACCTGGGCGTTGGAGATGTTTGGGGGGCTACAATCCTCTGGTATAGAGATTTCTCCTTTTGGGGGGGAGGGGGGGAGAAGTTTGCACTGAACCTGTCAGCCAGTATGTTGGCAATGTGTGTAGATTCAGTAATCTTCACATCATTTTGAACTAATTCTGAGCATATCTGGGAGTTTCCTCCTAGGTTTCTAACATAGCTAAAGAAGGCCTTATGATTGTCTTTTGAGTCCTTGGCGATTTTTCTCTCAAAATTTGCCTTGGATGATTTTATGAGAGCTCTTAGTTTTTTACTTATAATGATCAAAGGTGTCTTACCTTTCAAGGATTTTGTTCTATCTTGTAGTAGCTTCCTCCTTTTGTTGTAGAGCTTGTTTATGGCTGGGGTCCACCAGACTGGACGCTTGCCTTTGGTACAAAGAGTCTTAGTTTTGTTTGGGATTGCCTGATCCATGCAGTCCTGTAGGTGCTGGTAGAAGGCATTTGTAAGTGATTCAGCGGTTTGAGTAATGTTTACCACTGGCTCAGGGGCCTTAAAGGAGACCACACTAGTTTTAGAAGTGTGAAGTCGGCTTTTGAGAAGTTTTCACTGTGGTCTTTTTTATTTCAGGTGGGGTGGGATGAGGACCTCCAGCGAGATTAGTTTATGATCTGATCTCACCAGTGAGGGGTATACTTCCAGTGTTGAACATTGTGATCCCATGTTCGTGATGATGAGATCAAGTATGTTTTCTCCTCTTGTGGGGATGGTGACTAGTTGTTCCATGGCATTTGAGTTTATGAACTCCAGGAACCTTTGGGCTAGAGTGTTTGGGCTTAAGTAGTGTTCCCAGTCTATATTAGGGTAGTTGAAGTCACCTAGTATGATGGTGTTTGGAGATACATTTATGATGGTGTTTGGAGATACATTTATCCCCTCCAGTGTTTTCAGGAAGGCCATGTGAGGTTCCTGAGTTCGAGAGGGTGGCCTGTAACATGCTACAAATTGCAGAGCAGTCTTTCCTATGGTTAATTGCACCTGGATGGTCTCCGATGCATCGTGCATTGCCACCAACCTTGAGGTGTGTGTGTCCTTTATGAATATGGACACCCCCCCTCCTTTCTTGGTGTTGTCCGGATTTTGGGGCCGGAACGCATGATATGAGGTGAAACCTGATAGTGCTGGGGTGCTCTCAGGAGCCTTGAACCAGGTTTCTGTCACAGCACAGACATCGATGTTCTCCATTCTGAGAAGGGCCTTGAGTGCGTGCATCTTGAGATTGAGACTTCTGGCATTGAGCAGCATTACCCTTAGTTTTTTTCCTTTTTTGTGTTCTAGGGTGGTAGGTTTAGAATTTGAGCCTTGCCTAAAAAAGGCACTATGGGGGTGGCAAGAGCCTTTGCCAATATCCGGAAGCCCAGGGGTGACAGGTGCAAGCCGTCCCTTGCGAAGCAGCGTGGCTTGTCCAGCATGTCATCCCAGGCAGACAGACATTGGATCCCCTTTGAATGACACCAGAATTTAAGCCAATTATTAAAGCTGATCATCTTATCACTGTATTGTGGCATCATTCCAGGTGAAGGTAGGATACTGCTCAAGGTCAGAGTCATACCTGCCTGGGCTACATAATCAGAGAGCGTTGACACCAGCGTGGACAATGACTGAGTCGTACTTGTACCTGCTGTTGAGAGACCTGAGTGCTTGCGTTATGTGGCGGATTCTAGCGCCCGACAGGCAGCTTACTGTGACCTTCTCCTTGCTCAGTCTGGTGAGCGGGACGTCAGTGTGCCTGACTATGGAGTCACCAATGACGAGTGTGTCTGGCATTGTGTTTGGCCTTAAGGGCTGTGACTGTTTGACACTCTGACTGTGTGGTCTATGTGTTGCATGTGTTGGGTCCTGAGGTGGTAGTTATTTGGGTGTCTGCTTTGGTGGCCTCTGCTGTTTTGGTAGATTTTTGATCAGAGCCTCCGAGTATGTCTTTGTGTGATTATGTGTATGATTTGAAGTTGTGATGGTACTATGTGTGACTGGGTATGTAGTGTGTGTGTTTACCTTCTCCTCCTGTCTGGTCTTGCCAGTCCTATGTTGAGAGAGCTCAGCCTCCAGTTTGGCCATAAAGTTGCATCTCTCGCATGTATTTGTGTTTTGTGGGAGAAGGAGAGGATTGTCTGTGTACATGAGGCAATTGTAACATTGCCTCAATATTCCCAGGTTCACCAGTTGAGCAGGAGAGGACACTAGCAACTGATCCCTCGACATGCTAGAAGTAATAGATAAAAAACTTACAAAAGACTCCGGGGGATGTGGGTTCTAGGCTGGTGGGGTACTATCTATAATAATAGTGCTTTATCAAGGTGCAAGTACTGTAGGAGCAAGTGCTAGGCTTTACAGATAGAGAATAGTCTAGTAGAGATGAACTTTTTAGTTATAGGATACGCTGGTTAGATCAGCAGTACAGTTCGAGGAAGGTAGTTTTAAGGGAAAATTTGAAGAGTGGAATTTAGGTAGCCCGAATAGTTTAACCTTGTTAAACCGCCGCTGCTCTTGTGTGCAACAGTGGCAACTCCGCGCTAAGTCGTGCTAAATCGCGCTAAAGCACGCTAAAGCGTGCTTTATAGCAGGGGGCTGGAAAAAACAGGAAATGACCCAAAATGGCCAACGAATTACTAGTTGCTGTCTCTAACCACTCCTCTGAGGACAAACAAGCAACTCAGTACTCCCCACTCCCACTGGTGAGTAAAGAAATTACCTCTGGCCACACAAGAAAATGGAGGAAACAGGAACCAAATACAAAGCCCAGGGATCAGCAAAATCTGATCACTGGAACAACTAGCTAGGAAAGTTTAGGAAAGGAGAAGTATTTTTTTGTTTATAGTTTTTTGCAAACAGACAGAAAAAATACAGTAAATGCTTTGGTATTCGACTAAATTGCTATCAAAGGCTGGTACACTTGAGTGTATTAGCCTGTTTGTTACTTTTAAGCAAAACTTTAGCCAACAAGTGCAATCAACAATTTAAGCACAGAAAAACAGGAAATCAGGTAATAAAACAGTAATATAGGCACAAACAGTAGTCATGTAGTAGTGAAATACAACATGTGATGATGTGAGGTATTGCCAGCTATGCCAGGAGAAGTAGGGCAGTGGATGTGTAACATGCCAACATAGCTAGCTAGAGTTTTGTAAAGAATTATATGTCATTTGTATATCAAACTGATTTGTACAGATGCTTGTGTTGAAAAATGTATTTGTAAAGCTGCTTGTGTTAAAAATGCACTAGCAGTGTGCCTGCTGGACAGAAAAGAAATATACATGTATGTCAGACTGTACTATTATAACTGATTAAATGTATATATTGTAACAGAGGATACTGAAAGAGAAGAGGTTAAGCTCAACCCCAGCTAACGTTTACAAAAATATCCTGAAATTAAATTACTTGATTTAGGTCATAAAGATTGTATCTTACAGTTGTGGTTGTAGCCAGAGACAAAATGTCTGTGAAAACGAGAACTAGGAATCCTGCTCTGTTGTCCCTAGCAATGAACTAATTGCTACCCTGGAAGGGTGGAAGTGTTGAAATGGTTTTATGGCCTACAGATGCTATAACACATCTTAGCAAAACTCTATTTGTGTGTATCGTAACACATATGTGCAAGATTCTGGTTCATTTTCTAGTAAAGGGGGATAGTATGGGAACCAGAAGTCAGATGACCAGACGTATCTGATGTCATTGTGCAATCCAGCACTGAAATGAAGTTTTAATACTAGATGAGACTGATGTCTCAGAGCTGTCTGTTTTTGAAACCTGATATAGAAGGATCACTCACCTACGTCATCTTCCCTTGCTTTAGTAAATAACCAGGGAATAGTAATTGCTTAGATCAGTCAGGAAAATACAGTGAGATTAGTTAAGTACTGTTTCTCTGTATATGTGTGAATCTATTAATTTGTGTTATTTTAATATTTCCTGTGATTGAAACTCTGGTGTTTATTGTAAATAGATATTTAGTATTTGTATGTTCTTTTATTATTTATTATTAAATATATTTAAATTTTCCATTGTGGGTGGTACTTTTGAGAATATTTTAACCTTTGAACGTACTTATATTTATTTAGTGGCACTGTGGACACTCCTGAAAGCCTTACTGCATTGGTCAAACACAATTTGTATTAGTATTAATTTGACTCAGTATAATTGGGTACCCTTGTAAGAGCCTTAGAGTAGCTGGCTTTGGAGTGTCTGATGGCAGTAACTACCTTATAGTCTGGCCAAAGGGTAGCAGAGCGAATAAATCTGTGCCAGCATTTCCCAGGTGTGTGTGTGTGTGTGTGTGTGTGTGTGTGTGTGTGTGTGTGTGTGTGTGTGTGTGTGTGTGTGTGTGTGTGTGTGTGTGTGTGCGTGTGTGTGTGTGTGTGCGTGTGTGTGCGCGCGCGCGCACGTGTGTGTGTGTGTGTGTGTGTGTGTGTGTGTGTGTGTGTGTGTGTGAAAATCAAATCTCAAAGAGTGTGCGTATGTCAGCTGCTTGGTGTGGGGACACAGACCACTAGTTTCACAGAGAGGGTGGTGGATGACTTGGCTTGGACAGTTGTCTGAGGACTCAACTCTACAGCTGTGCCAGTGAAACATCTTATTGGGGGCCTGGAGAGAAAGAGAGAGAGAGAGAGAGAAAGAGAGAGAGGAACCCAGCTCCTGGACTTAGTGTGTTCCCTGTGTGCTCATAAGGGAAATTGTACTTGATGCAAAGAGCTTCATCTGGAAATATTGTTTGTAGCTATTTTTGTTCCAAGTGAACGTCCTTCACTGGTGTCAGTGGTGAGGATTCATGCTCCTTAATTACTATCCCAGAGGAGGGATGTCACACAGCAATCAAGCAAATATATAACCATTCTGCACATGGCATCGTTTCTTGCTATAGGACTCTTGCTGTTTTGAATAAGTAACCAGAGAAGAGTAAAAAAGAAAAAAAATCACTCTGAAAGAATGATGGTACATAGAAGGAGATGTGATATATGTATGATTCTTCGTGTAATGTTGTTTTTTTCACATTTCATTCCTCCAGTATTGTCTGCAGTAGATCTTGACTGCAACTCAAAAATACAGGAGGCACAGTATATATCATATCAAAATGTATTTCAGAAATATATACAAACAACAGAGTGACTCACAATGTGTAGCACATGCTCACTAAAACTAGATTTCCATGCAAAGTTCTTTATTTTCTCACTGACATGAAAAATGTCCAGTAAGTGGTAACACTGTTCCAGACTAATATTTTGCAGCATGCCAGTATTCCCATACAGATATATAAACTTTCCAAAGCACTCTGGATGAACAGAAATGTTGACTTTATAATAAAAATAAAGACATGTACTTACTGAATATTTTCCATTCTACAGCCTGAAACTTCTGTATCAGCAACTGTTGAGATTCTTGTTTTAAACTAACTTAAAAAATGACTTTTCTACTTTCAGTAAAGTAAAAAAAAAACATGTTTTGTAGACAGTAAGCCAACATAAACACCCTGTGGATGGTGCTGTATGTATGACATATCCCTACTTAATTGCTCTAACTCTGAAGTTATAAAATCTCAGAAAAGGGTGAAACTCTTGCCTGAAGGTGTTACTACCTGAAGATGTGCACCTTGAATTTAAAATAATTAAGTAGCAATTTTTTTTCTAATTTGTGTGGCTGATTTTGGACTTTGCTGAATATGATATTCAAAACTAACCTGGGGATAGAATAAAGTCTGTGCAGGCATAGTATAAAGCTGACACAGAAGGTACCATGGCCGTGTATGCAGTACCCCCTCGGTAACATGCTATGCATATTAATGAAGGAGCGATACTGAGGGAGAGCCATGTAACACAGTTATTGAATCAGTGTAGGGAGTGTGTTACTGTGTCCAGAGATGAGTAACACACTCCCTGCACTGTCAAAGTGCCAGATATCAATGTAGGCATATGTAAAAAAAGTCTTAATATGTTTTTTCTTTTTGTTTTTTATTTATTTATTTATTTATTTATTTTTTTGCATTTGGGTGGCATGGCATGATGCTTAGCAATGGACTTGCACCAGACATCTAAAAATAGAAACCGGATAGATTTAATTATGAATGCAAAGGTCAAGTTTAAGCATAGCTTAGTGGGTTTGTGCAGTGCTCTGTGGTGCTCAGCGGTGCTTAAACATAGTGAAGAGATATATGTAAAAGTATAGCAGCATTTCACACCTCCATGTAGCCAAATGGTTAGAGTGACAGCCTTGTGTGCAGTAAGTGCAGGGTTTGAATACACAGACAGATTATTTTGTAAATACACATTATGAGACTTATTTTAAATCCCGATTAAATTTTGTTTGATTACACAGACAGGTTATGAAATATATTTTGCAAAGATACATTTATGAGAAGTACTATTGAACCCTGATTGAATTTTGAATTAATACACATACAGTTTATTAAGCATTTATGTTGTAAATACACATTATGAGAAGTATGTTTAAACCCTTGATTGAATATTGCATGTATAGACAGACATGTTACTAAGCATTTAGGTTGCAAATACACATTATAAAATGTATTGTTAAATCCTGCTTTGCTGAACTCAGCTAAGCTCTGCTAAGCACAGCTAAGCCTTGCCAAGCACTGCTTAAACAAGGAATGTTTTGGCAGTGCTTAGCTGGTTTGCACATTGCTAAGCACTGCTTAACAATGCAGTTTAAGCATTGCTCAGCCCAGCAAAGCTGGTTTGCACACCGCTAAGCATTGCTAAGCATTGCCAGTTTACGCACTGCTCAGCTGATCTCAGCGGGGTTCTGCCATGCTAAGTGGTGTGTCACATTTTTAAAAATTGCCCAATGGCGGTAAAGGGCTGGAAAACAGACTTATTTACATTTAACAGGTGGGAATACAGCTATAGCCTGTTGGAGTTTGAACTTGGCAGGAACTATGGCAGGAGTTGGAGAGTGTGCATGCTTCCTAGTGCAGTGTTGGGGCATTCTGGAGTCCAGGCTCATGGTTAGACTCTTCATTAAATACCATGACATCTGGCTGCTGCAGGATCAGTACCAGGGATTGGAGTACAAGTCAGAGATCTGGGACTGGCTGGCACATGATCTCACCAGTGCAACTGGTATCCCCTGCACAGATGAGCTGGTGTGTCATCATTATGATGACCTGAATCATTAGAAGGGGGAATCTCTTGTCCATCTGGGTCCAAGATGTTAGGGATGGGAAAGCCCTATGAGTTTGTAAGTATTGTTATCATTGTTTTACCAAAACCTAATCTGAATGTGTGATAGACAGGTATGCATAATTGTATGTTTCTCTCTGCACAGCTGCAGAGGAGAGAGCTCACAACCTAGAGGCCCATGCAGGATGCCTGGCCAGGTTGCATCGTGAGTGTGGTGACTACGGATGTATCTTGCAATCTATATTCATATAAACAAGAAAGAGTAAATTAGTAACTGCCAGAAGGTATAGTCAATTTTGATTGCACTGCTAGACAGGGGTTCAAGGAAGTAAATATTGTGGGAAGAAATAGCCAGGGAATTGTTATGGCTAGGCTTGTACAGGCCCTAGGGCCGGTAGCCTAGTACCAACCTATGAACCTATGATTGTGGTCATAGACATGGACTGAAATAAGTGAGTAATGCCACATACAGTTCAATAAAGATGAAAGCATGAAACCTGATAATGTTAAGGAAATAAAGTTTTTACTGCATTAATTGTGGAATTACAGCTGTATTGCAACATCTGCATTATATAGACTCTTTTGCAATAAATACTTGAAAATACCAATAACTGCCTTAAGTCACCCCTAATAAAGCTGTGTTGTGCAATAGGTGTGTTTTTGGGCTGTTGTACATGAAATCCAGTATTACATCTCCTCTGAACTGAAAACACAAAGGTTAACGCTAAGTGACTCAAGGGTAGCTAAGAAAGAGTGTTCTGCTGAGCTGTAGCTTTAGAGCTGTACAGCAAGAGATATGCATTATGGTATTTGTTCTGCACTATGATCTGAAGCAATAATAGGAACACCCAAGATATTTTGTGTATATCAGGATTGTCCAGTATTAACCATTACATTTCAGATATATGCATTCCTACTCTGAGGTACGCTGCTGCAGGCATGTATGAAACTGTAATAGCTGTAGACTGCAAATATACCATCTGCAACTGTATATGGGTCAGGTAGCCAACCCAGCACTCAGATTTGGTTTGTACACATCACAGATATTTTCACCCACTAGGGGTCTAATGTCTACATCTGCATTCTGTGTATTAATGTACAGTTCACCTACTATCTCTGTCATGCATGCATCTCATGCATGTGTATTCAAAGGTCACTGCAGTCTTGTATAACACTCTACTTCTGTTATCAGTTCATATTTTGTTACCAGATGAGCTCTAGGCAAATATCAGTCAACCAATATGCAGCAGTGGCTCAGAAGCTCAGTTTGACAAATGCTAGGTGTGATGTACATTTTGTCACACACAGATCAGGGTTCAAATCCAGTGACAAGTACTACTAAATATTGCAGAAAAAAAAAACACAAAATAAACTTGTAAAAAGTATAAAATAAAACAAACCAAGTAAAACATGACAGAGAACCTGTTTATTACATAAAACACTAAAACAAATAATGGTAATAGTTTTCATGGATTAGACTACTTCATCAACCCATATTCAAACATCACTTTAACTTATATATATATATATATATATATATATATATATATATATATATATACAAAATAAAAAATAAAGCATTGGAACACAGGATAGAGAGTTATCTTAGAGTTTAAGGGTACAAGCTGATAATGAGGGAGATTTAAATGATAGGGTCTCTTTAAGACCCAGATTAAAGAATAAAAGACCTTATATACTTGATAAGTTAATGGAAACGTGATTGTGATTATTCACTTCTATTGGTCCGATGCTTTATTTTTTATTTTGTATGTGTATATATTTACTTTAAAGTGAGAACTGACAAAAAGGAAAAAATCATGCTGAGTCAAGGAAATTAATAAAGTAAGCGCTTTCGTTTACTTATAATCAGCAAACTTCTTCAGACAAATGTTAGAATAATAATACAAAGCTTAAATAGACAAATTCAATGACATCACCACCTATTAACAGAAGACAAACCTCCGTTTAAAGGGCTAAGACAAAATACAATAAAAATAAATATAAAAACAAAACACAAATACCATTAAATAAAACAGTATATCAAACCTTCCAAAGGGCTTATGCATGAAAAGAAAAAAAAAAAATAATATATATATATATATATATATATATATATATATATATATATATATATATATATATATATTTATATATATGAACACCAGTATATTTAAAAAATATATGCATATAAAAATGTATACACATAATTGTTACCTATTAAGAGCCCTAATTTTCAGAATTCTTCTGATAGAAACAAAATCATTCAGGAAACGACTCAGCCAGTATATCCAAAGAATTTATTTTATAGTACCAACAATTGATGTTCTCCAGTGCCTCGGCATAAGCCTTTTAACAGAGTATAACAAAACCCATTTCTCATTCCTTTATATAGTAAAAAACTATTCTAATAAAACAATTAAAAAACACTTAATTACAGCAGCCATTTCCAATCAAGCTCTCTATTTAACCCCTTAGGGTGTAAAGTGTCAAATTTTAAAATAAACAGTGCTTCTTTCCATTGTAGTTTATTCTTCAAGCACATACCTTTCACACAATGTACTTTTTCCAAAATTGTGCCTGTTAAATTCTTACCATCACTGTTATGATATTTTTTAAAATGAAAGCCTAAAGGGCTTTCTACCTTTTCATTTTTAATATTTCTCAGATGTTCTAAGAACCTGACTCGAAAACTTTTTTTTGATTCACCTATGTAAAATAAATTGCATTCACATTTGAGTACATATACAATACCCTCTGTGTTACAAATAAAATTACCATTCACATTAAATTTCTTTCCATTTATACAGTCAAAAGAATTTACTGTTTGGTTACATATACTACAATGACCACATGCTTTAAAACAATAATCAGAAATACATTTAGTTAGACTGGCAGCAGAAAAAATAAAATAAGCATGAACTAGCATATCTTTAATACTTTTTCCACGTCTATAAGACACCATAAGTTTTTGAGGTAACAATTCACCCAAGCATGGATCTTGTAACAAATGTGTCCAATAAAACATAACAATTTCTGCTAATTTCTCTGTATATGTTCCATATGTTGTAACAAAAAACATTTTATCCACTTGTTGATTATACACATTTTTATCTGATTTAGCCCTATATTTTACTTGTTTATGAATCTGATTATTAAAATTCAAATTATTTTTAGCTTGTTCTACACTTTCTACACTATAACCTCTTTTGATAAATTTCTGACAAGTCAACTCAATTTCTAATTCTTTTTGTTGTTCATCACTAGTTAATCTTAAAATTCGCAATAATTCATTATAGGGAAATGCTGATATTAAGTGTGGAGGATGGCAACTAGTCCCATTAATGAAATTATTCACACCTTCAAATTTATGATGTACTGATGTTACTACCTTATTACCTCTAACATGCAAATTTACATCCAAAAATTTAACTTTATCTCCCCACTGAGCTCCATCAAACTTTATACCAAAATTATTAAAGTCTAGGTCATGAATAAAATTATGTACATCTAAACTACCCCCTTCACATAGAAAGATTAAATTATCTATGTAATGATAATATTCTATTACATGACTTCTGAAAAAGCACATTCTATACAGAAATTTGGTTTCAAAATAACCCATAAATAGATTTGCATATACTGGAGCGAAAACTGCTCCCATCGCTGTGCCTTTAATTTGTTGATAAAGAATTTCATTAAATTCAAAAAAAATATTTTTAAGACAAAACAGTATTAAATCAACTGTATAATAAGTAAGTGGAGTTTCACCCAAATGAAATTTAAGAGCTTCCACCCCTAATTCATGTGTAATATTAGTATACAAATTTTTAACATCTACTACTATCCAGTACCTATTTTCATTCCACTGAATTTTATTAATTTTCTCCAGAAAGTCAAAGGTGTCTCTAATATAGGAAGACAACTGCACAACCTTTGGTAAAAGTAATTCATGCAACACAATTTCTATATTATGAAGAAAATAGTTGCAAGCAGACACTATAGGACGACCCGGGGGATTATATCTATCTTTATGTAGTTTAGGAAGACAGTAAAATTTGGCCATAGTACAATTTTCTATGGAAAATTTCCTCTCTATGTCTTTTTTGGTAAAATAGCCAAGTCTATACCCCCTATTTATTAGTTCATTATATGCTGACAAGGCTGTTTCATATTCCTTCCATATAGCAATTCTATATACTTCCTCATTATTTAAATTATCCATACACATCTTATAATACTGTTCTACTGTCATTATAACTAATTTATTGCCTTTATCTGAGGGCTTAACTATAATATCTTTTCTACATCTCATCTTCGTTAAAGCCTCCCATTCATTTTTAGTTAGATTATAAGACACTTTTTCCTTTTTTTAAAAAATATCCTGCATAGAATAATTCACTATGCTGGAAAAACATTTCACTGCCTCATTAGTAAAAGGAGGTATATAGTTACTTTTTATGCTAATCCCATCTGTGGGTAATAGACAGTAAGCATTCACAGTTTCATCATTCTCAAAAAAAGAATCACAAGAAAAAAATTCCATAGAAGTTGTCTCATTCAAAGAATCATCCATATCAAAGGAATTAGTTACTTGTACATTTTTTCTTTTGACTTTGAAAAAAAGCACAAAAGATGTAACTTTCTTACTAGCTTAAAAACATCTATTTTAAATGTATGCATATTAGAAACAACAGTAGGAATAAACTTAATGCCACAATTTAATACTGCTATTTCAGTATCTGAAAAAGAACTGCCAGTTAAATTAAAAACATACTGTTCATCTAACCTGTCATTAACACCATTAGTTTTAAGAAAGTTAATACCATCTTTTCCTTTTCCCCTGTTGATTCTGTTGTTGCCTGCTCCACGTCGTATCTGCTTGTCCCCTTTTCCGACCTCTCTCATTTGTATTGGGTCTGTTATAAAAATGTTCATACATATATTCACTTTTTTGAGCTGTAGGAAGTGAAGGAAAGTCTGCATTTTCATCCGACCATTCTCCTGAAGCTTCTGTTGCTTCAGATAAAGCAAACGAGACACCATGTTTTTTCTTTACCATTCTTTTACCAGAGAACCCGCCCATGGTTTTCAGATGGTTTTTATTGGTAAAAGCAGTCTCATTTGCATAATCCCTCAGATCTCTCTGCAATTTGTGTATTTTTCTGTCAATCAAAGTCTCAGTTTTACTCAGTACTTTCTCATTAAGATCTTTTAACATGCCCTCAAATCTAGGGACCGTCAGAGAAGTGCATAAATTAGAGCACAGCTTTGCAATGTCATTTTTAATCAGTTTTTGTTTTAACAAATCTCTTTCAACTAGGATGGCCACCCATTCTGTTGTACAGCGATGTGCTGCCATCGCCCATCTTTTAGCAAACTGTACATCTTCTACATTTTTTTCATCAAAGGGCGTAGAAGGATTTTTGAAAGGTCTTAAGCCCTTTGGAGTAATATTCAGCTCCAGATACCTTTGTAAACTAATAATGTTATAATGTGTTGCATTTTCTTTAAAAAGTAAACTTTCAAGTTTTTTAACAGTACCTTGTAATTCAGCTGACATAGCTGCAGTATGATGTTGTCCTATAGTAGAGAATGGATTAACAGTCCTTTTTTGACATCCATCCAACAGCACTTTATCCCAAATCTTCTGTGACTCTCCCAGTTGGGATGTAGAATTCATACCTCTATCAGGCAAACGTTCTCCCACCTGTAGAATATTTTGTTGAAAAATTATTTGAGTAGTATCTCCCAGTTCCTCACGAAAAATTCTGGGAGTTTGGAAAGAAGGTTTACTGGCCATTGATAAAAGTATATTAAACCACCAAGAAGGAAAAATAGTCCAGGAAACGACTCAGCCAGTATATCCAAAGAATTTATTTTATAGTACCAACAATTGATGTTCTCCAGCGCCTCGGCATAAGAAATATCATAACAGTGATGGTAAGAATTTAACAGGCACAATTTTAGAAAAAGTACATTGTGTGAAAGGTATGTGCTTGAAGAATAAACTACAATGGAAAGAAGCACTGTTTATTTTAAAATTTGACACTTTACACCCTAAGGGGTTAAATAGAGAGCTTGATTGGAAATGGCTGCTGTAATTAAGTGTTTTTTTAATTGTTTTATTAGAATAGTTTTTTACTATATAAAGGAATGAGAAATGGGTTTTGTTATACTCTGTTAAAAGGGTTATGCCGAGGCACTGGAGAACATCAGTTGTTGGTACTATAAAATAAATTCTTTGGATATACTGGCTGAGTCGTTTCCTGGACTATTTTTCCTTCTTGGTGGTTTAATACAAAATCATTCAGGCCTGGGGGAACCAGGGCATTCAGTTTCAATTGCCATATTAATTCTTTCTCATCTAGTTTCAAAGACATTGGTCCACCCCTAACATTGTCTAATGTTGTTTGTCTAATTGTGATGTCATTGAATTTGTCTATTTAAGCTTTGTATTATTTTTCTAACATTTGTCTGAAGAAGTTTGCTGATTATAAGTAAACAAAAGCACTTACTTTATTAATTTTTTTGACTCAGTGTGTTTTTTTTCCTTTTTGTCAGTTTTTAGTTTGTTATACCTCAGTTTTAAGTTAAAGTGATGTTTGAATATGGTCTGATGAAGTGATCTAATCCATGAAAGTGCTTATCATTATTTGTTTTAGTGTTTTATAATAAACATGTTCTCTGTCATGTTTTACTTGGTTTGTTTTATTTACTAAACCAAAAAATGCACCACCAGGGTTTCCGGACTCCAAACAGTTTTATTTAACACAAATTGTTAAGCGCTTTCATCAATCCAAGTTGACTTCATCAGAACAATTATTTTTTGGCATCCATCGTCTGCCCAAATGCAACAGATGTATTCCACAGAAATACCATTATTGCTGTAATGCTTAAACCTGACCTTTGCATTCATAATTAAATCTATCCAGTTTCTATTTTTAGATGTCTGGTGCATGTCCATTGCTAAGTGTCATGCCATGCCACCCAAATGCAAAAAAAAAATAACTATTCTGATGAAGTCAGCTTGGATTGATGAAAGTGCTTAACAATTTGTGTTAAATAAAACTGTGTGGAGTCCGGAAACCCTGGTGGTGTGTTTTTTGGTTTATTTGTTCTTCTTTTTGCACCATTGCACCACTTTTTGGGTTACTTGTTTTATTTACTACTAAATATTATGGGTGCAGTAGCCCTTAGTATAGGTTATTTGTGTGTTCAGATGTAACAGAGCAATGTAACAGCATTTCTCAGGAATGTGATATAACTTCAGAAAATAAAGGCAACAAGTACAATACTAATAAAAGTTAATACAAGAAATAAAATGCATAATCTTGGTATGGCTGTATGACTGGTGTGTGTCAATAAATGTCAGCTGATGGTCTTACCCCATGCCTGCCAAGGATGGCATGATAGTTGTAAACTCTCTGTACTGTGCACAATACATGTCTCTCAAGTGTCACACTGTCATGGACTGTGTTCAATGTTACCTAATCTCTCTGTTACATATCTATCATCAACATGATTATGTCAGTAGCAGTCACACTACATGTCTACAGTACACCTTGGTAGACATATATATATATATATATATATATATATATATATATATATATATATATATATATCCCGACATGTAATAGTCCTCCATAGTTGTGTACCTGTAGGTGTTACAGTTTGGCCCATACTGTCCCATGCGGATAGCTTGAGAGGTATGTATGTGCTGCAGAAGCTATAGGGCACTTGTATACATAAAGGAAGGTCAAACCTGTAAAATATATGAGTACTGTTGCAAACTATCTAGCCTATACTGGTATTAATGGACTTTCTTTCTATCTGCCCCCACCCCTTATCTCCATTATAATTTATTATTGTTATACATTCGTTATGGTTTACTATTAACAAATGTTGTTCTCAAAATGTTATGTTTGGCCTTGTGTTTTATTATTGTAATGTATTACAATGGTTGCATACTAACATATCTTGTTGAATTACCTATGTTGATGGCCTTATGTCGCAACTGTTACCGGCATGCTGTTACTATACTGACTGTTATCTCACTTATTGTTGTGTTCCATATACTATGCAAATTTTATGTTACTCGGTTATTTGCAATGTTCTTACACTCTGTTATAACTAATGAAATCTTATGTTCATGACTAACCTATACAGTTTGAAATACCTCAACACCATAGCTTGTAGGCCGGTTCCTGGGGATCCATCTACCCTACCTCAGCTCATCTTGGCACCGGGGACCCAATCAGTTGATGCCCCCTCCGCTGGTCCTGTACCACCTATGGGTGGAACATAATCAAGGGAATGGGGCCCGTACCCCCAGGAGTGGGGGCCTGGGGGGGTTGTCACCCAGGATCGGCTACCAGTGATGGTACACAGGATCATGCATCGTGGCTATGAGAATTGCCTGTGCCTTATTGAGGGCAGACTGGCCAATCTGGCTGGGAAGGGAGGCCCTGGCACCCAGCCTCCAGCACAGCCACCTTTGGGGCAGTGAAGGAGCAGTGTTGACTGCCCATGGGTGGGGAGATCAGTCTCACTGCTGCTGTCTGGGGGCACATGGCTGTCTGATTCTACAACACTCTCCCCATCCAAGATGTTTACCCCCCTCATGTGTCACGCACCACCCATGTATGCTGCCTTGTTTGTTTTGTCTATCTGCAAAAGTAACCTCCCCTACCCAACTTATTCCCCACATGTACCTATATCCCTTCCCCAACATTCCACTCCCACCTTAAAAAAAAAAAGGTGCCTGTCCCACAAAAAAACAAAATATCAGCCCATACATAGCTCTATTTCACACCCACACACACTTAATTATTACATGAATTAATCAACACAGTTATGTTGCCCTCACCCCTCTCTATGGGGTGTGAGGGTCCAAATTTGTTGCTGTACAAGAAATGGAGAGGCACAATCCTTTCAACACCCATCCTGCACATCCCTACCTACCTTTCAGCATGTTTTTCTCCCTGTTTGCCCCCATTTCATCAGTTTCCTATCACCCCTTTTTTCTTTTCTTTTTTTTTTTTTAATTGGTGTGGGTTTAAGCAGAGTTAAGTGGTGCACCACACAAACTTCTTAAAACTGCTAAAAAGTGCTTTAATCACCTTATGTGTTTCTGACTCTATTAGGCACACCTGCAAAATAAGCACCCCTGCCAACTCTAAAACCCAGGCCCCTGTCAACTACAGCATAGTGCATTAGTCCACTAGACTAGACCACTCAGCTCGTAAGTAAAGCAGGTGTTTACATAAACATATCCTGATTGCCAATGACACACTGCTTGTACATATAATGGAAAAATTGGCAGTGACCATGGGACTGTGTTGCAGACACCAAACCAGTACACAGCCAAATAAATAATGATGGATGTACGTGAGGCATGGGATAGCAGGTATAGCTGTCAACTGCACAGACTGTTGCAGAATGTCCACAGTTGTGCCACCTACTTATTGACATGGTTTCCACTAAACCTATTCTGTGTGCTGAAGTACTGGCAAGTCAGTACAGATTGAGGTTAGAAAATCATGACAGACAGTTCAGTGTCACATGTCATACCCATTCAAACACACATGCTAATGCGAATCCTCTGTAACAGACTGTATGCATGCACATATATCTTGCACATACACCTGCTGTAGTATTGGCTCAGTCTGTTGAATTCCTAGCATGCTGTACATTTTGCCATCCACAGTCCTGGGTTCAAATCCAGTGTGTTGCACTTCAATGACATGCTTGTGAATACAACAAATAATGACTGAGTCCTGCAATTTTAAGCAGAACAGGTTGCTGCTACTGCATTAATTGCTACCCATGTTAGCACATCATAGGCCCGTAGGTAGGGACACATTGCACAAATATGTATAGGCTACCCAAATATCACCTACCACTCTCTGAGTGGCTCTGTTAAATAACATATGCACCTTAAGCACATGCTTTACCATACCTCAAAGAGAAAGTTTATCTTAAAATGTTTATTTTGTTGTTGATGTTTTTATAGCCCAGGTATATTTTTGAGTGAGACTGCTGAGGTCAATGGGTCAAAGCTGAGCCTGAATTTTTTACGAGTCTGGTTCTGAGGGAGTTTTTTGTTATATAGGCTGGATGCTAAAGTCTGTGTGGGGGGGATATCATATTAACAGTCTTATTCCTTAAAATACTTTTCATAAACTCTGAGCAAGTTAAAGATCACTGTGTGTCATTGTTTCAAGTTTATGAAAACTGCTGAAGGAATAGTGTACAAGAACAGAATTAATGGAACTATATAAAGGTCGACCGTCGTGTTTCCATAGTAGTTCAGAAGGCCTTCTATTTGTCTCATAAAATTTCCAAAGGCATCTCCACTGGATACAAAATCTTAATTCACCTTTATCTATATTTTATCAGACCCATTATTAAATATAATGCACCTTTTGGCATGCATTTATCTAAACATATCACTTGATCTGAGACACCTCAGAGATTCATAATTAAAAAGATAAGCCGTCTCAAATGCCTTATTTATTAGGACAGACTGGCAGCCCTCTCTCTGTACTCAGTCTCTTATAGACTTCTCCCTAGAGATCTGTGCCTAAACTTTCAAGGCAGGGAAGACCCACCCTCTCTGATCTCCTATTCTTTCACAGAGCAAATGGTACCTCAAATACCTGGTTAAAGGAACTAAACCTTAATCAACTGATGAATAAGACATATTGGCATGATAGATTCTTATCTCAATGTATCCCTCACCTCCAGAACAAACTAACGGTACATGTCAAACAGAGTAGCACCCTTAACCACCAAGGTAAACCTAGATAATTGGATGAGCAAACTCAAATTGTCACTTAGTCTATCTTGCCTTTCTCTCCTTGAGGCTGGAGGGAACTTTTAAATGGTTAAGCCAGAACTTACTTACTTAAGAACCTATGAACCTATCACTATAATTTGCACTGACTATGATGCAAAATGTGTAGTGTTTAACATGTATGACAAATGCAGAATGAGGTTGACAATTAAATCAGTGTGCAGCCTCCTGCCCCTGATGTTGGCAAAGTTCTGTAGCACATAATCTTTGTCTGAGACTTACGTACTCAGCTATACACATTGCTACTGCTACTGTGCATGCTCTATATGTGACCATATGCACCAAGGATCTGCAGTGAGCTATGCTATGATTGTGATAAGAGCTCCATATAGTAACACGTGCAGTTTCACAGCTGTAGAGGAATTCATTGTTCTATGTTCTATGCATCTGCATGCAAGGTAAGAACCAAATATGCATTATGAACCTAGTGTGAAAACTTTAAAACAGAACCTGTACATAACTGTATTGTAGCTTGTGCTTATAAAGATATTTATTGATGCATTTTTAGGTATTATTAGCATCTAACTCCACTAAGCTTGACTTAGGTCTAAGTAGTGTTTTTTAGTCACCCTCATACATCCCATTTCTGTATCTTGCACAAGTACTCCTTTTCCATTAGAGGCACAATGTTTTGGGACCATCTTCCAAGAACAGTTGGACAGCTAACTACAGTCTGCCTTTTCTAGCCAACTCACAATCTGACTTCTTCAGAAAGCTGACTGTAGAGACACTGGCATTAATATATGATTTAACACCTAGTGCTGCATGTTCTACAATACCAGGTGTGCACTTAGGTAAGCTCAAAGTGCTGTTCTGTAATAGGAGAATATAACAGTATATGATTCACTATATTTTAATCTATTTTTATTTTAATAAAGTCAAACAAAAAAGGGCCCAAGTGGTGCAGTTTACTTACATGTGAAATGTAGTCCAAAGTACATAGCTTGAATCCTTCCAGCTCTGTTTGCCTGCTGTATGACTCTGAGCAAGTCACCTGACAAACCAGTACTGCCAGGTCTCCCTAGAAAAGGGACACTTGTGTTACTTGGGCTTACCTGATGAACACATGTATAAAAAATGTCAAGGCAAATAAACAAATAAATGATCAAGCTATTGTATTAGAGAAAAGTATTATCAAGCAGACTTTCCTTTGCTAAATAATAGCAGGTTGTCAGTGCAAACTTGAACAGTCATGTGTCTAAAGTATAGGGTAAGATAGAGGTAAGGATGATTATTATGAAGAGATTAAAATACAGGTGTTCTACTAAACAGGGTTTTAATAACATATTTTAGACCCAAGAATAACACCTTATAAACATTTTGGATATTTGTTAAATACGAAGTGAATATAAAATATTGGGCTACTGTACCTGATGGTAAGGTAGGAGGGAAATTTACAAATGCTAGGTCATTGAAGTAAAAATGTACAGCATATCTAATTATTCCTCTTTGTTGATCAGGTAATTCCAAATAATGTATCTTGTATACACTGCAGACCCATGCAGAAAAGCACCATTTAAAATATATTATAATAGTGATTAATGCAGTAAAGCACAGAGCTTATTTGTGATGTGTTAGATGACAAGCTAGATGGAAGTATTCCTTGTAGCATGTCCTGTTTACATAGTAGGAGTGAATGGATAAAGCAGGTGCAGTTTAGTATTACATGTTTGTAGAACATGACAAGCAATGAATGGAAGAGGAATTAAGTATTAAGCAGAGGAATTTGTCAGGTGTCATTTTTAAGGAATTTGTGTGAAGGGCGTGTTATTAGAATTACTTTGTAAATGAAGTTGTTTTCATTAGTTGTAAAGTTGATTTTGATTCTCACTTTGTTCTTTTAATTATACAGATGCTACTTATGCTATATTTCAGTGGATGCAAATTTAATGTCCATTATTACCTCTTAGTTTTCATTATAATATTTTAATTATGTTATATATTTCAGGAAAAAGTAAGAACTTGATAAATATTATTTCAACTTTAATTCTTAATCAGGTAAATACTACAGGATTTCAAACAACTACCTCCACTGGTAACAGACTAGGCATATGGAAACTTATTTTAATACCTCATTTGCAAGATACCACATTGGCAGTACTCCCTGGTGTACAATGTTAGCAGTGGAGTATGAACTTAAGTGGCTGGTGCACAAACAAACCCTACAGCCTACTGATCTTAAAATATCAACAGCAATGCCCAACCACTCCTACTGATCTTAAAATATCAGTAGGAATGCCCAAGCACTTAGCCTTTTATGTATATCATTTATTTAAGTATGGCTCTTAAAATAACATAAATAATCTATCTGACTATGGGAAACATAGCTTTAAGTGTTGTTTTATACTCACAAAAACATTTATTTTTCACATTTCCAGTTAGACTCATCTTTACTGTATGATTTCAAGATTCTGATGCTTTCTGTCTTTCCATTCACATTATGTCTGATCTGCCTGCCTTCATACTTCATAGGTTCTATTCTGCCTCTTGACCCTTTACTATTTAACACCTGTGTTAAACACCTGTTTGGTTAAACACCTATTTAATATATAACACTGCAGTACAGCATTAAAGAGTGCTGTAGTCCTGAGATGATCCTTTGGATAAGACATTAAACCAAGGCCCTGATGTTCTTCATTCCACATTGCTGCAGTCCTAACCATTGGGTAGTCCGCTGTCCCAGTCGGCCCGAATACCAAAGTATATGGCTGACGTCGGTCAAGGCGCATTAGTCTGACGTCAGGACGTCAGGGTACTAATGCGCATGACCGACGTCATATCCTCAGTCTTTTTTGCCGCATGGTCCGATGCAGAAGCAGTTTTGCGAGTGCAGGTTGGCGTTCTGAAATTTTCTGAAGTCGGAGTTTCAGACCGAATCAAAGTTGGCTAAGTACCCCGTTGGGGAATATTTTGTTTTTTTCTTGCCTCAGTATTTAACCGGATGTCAGAAAAAGTGAATAACTGTATTTCTTGTGGGAAACAGATACCTCATAGGGATTACCATACCTTGTGTATACCTTGTTTAGGGCCTGAGCACGACGTTGTTGGATGCCGCTCTTGTGCTAGATTTAACAAACGCACTATTAAGAGAAGGTTAGACTGTGCCAGGTTAGTTTTTGGGAAGCGTTGTAATTATAAAATGCCGTCGGATGCTCCGACGCCCGCTTCGTCCAAAAAGCGCAAGGACAAAGCAGCAAAGCCTAGAGTGGAAGAACCGGCAGTCCCAGACGTCGGTTCTTTAGAAGGCTCAGTGGAGCCGGAGGTTTTGCCAGGAGTTTCTTTGGAGTCTCAGGGAGATACTTTACTATTACAGGATGTGTCCTCTCAGGAGGTAGGCCAGGCTGAAGGGGCTTCTCAGGTGGCTGTTCTTCCCTCTCTTCCTAAGGTGGTTAGAGCCTCCCCTTCTGTTTCCAAGGCTTCTTTGAGAGGCAGGCCAGGTTTAACTTCAGTGGGGGTTTCTCCTAGCTCTTCAGGATCTTTGCCTAAGAAACATATGCTTAAAATGGCAGAGGATTTGATTACTATGATTAGAGGTTCTATGCCCCCTCCTGATAAGAGGCCTAGGGTGGAGCCTGAGTTTGAGAGTTTTGAGCAGTGTTCGGAGGCTTCTGAGTCTTCGGCTGAAGACTTGCAGGAGTATCCTCCTTATTCTGATTCTGATGTGGATGATTCTACTCCCTCAGCTTCTCCTCCTGAGGATTTTTCATTTTCAGAGACTCTGCATTCCATGAGGGAGCATTTTAAATGGGAAGGTCAAGATTTCTCTGATTCCAGGAAGAGGCTTAGGGAATTCTTGTTTTTACCCCAGCATAGGCCTTTAGCTATACCTCCTGTTCTGAATGTGGTGGAAGATGTTTTTGCAGAGGCTTCTTTGAACCCTGATTCTTTGCCTCCTGCCCCAGTTAAACCGGATAGGTACTACAGGGTGCCTGAAGCTCATAAGTATCTTTTTAAGAGTCCTAGGGCAGACCCGGAAACTGTCTCTCAGGGGCCTAAAGGTGTTAAGGCTTCTGTTGTTAAAAATCCTGTTCCTCCTGATAAAGAGGCAAGGGCTTTGGATAGATGGGGAAAGAAAGTGTATATTTCTTCCACTTTAGCCATGAGGGCGTTGAATTGCCAGTTTCACATGTTAAAATATCAAAATTATCTTCTTTCACAATTGAAGTCTAAGGTGGATGCTCTGGCGGAAGGTATTGAGTGTAAAGAGTTGCAGGATTTAGTTCATGTGTCTGAACAGGTGGGTAAGCATTCATTGCAATGTGGTTTTGATGCTGTGCAGGCCTCCTCGAGGGTGGCTGCCACTGGTTCTGTTCTTCGAGGCACGCCTGGTTGAGGGATCAGAATTTAGCTGAGCATGTTAAGACAAGGATTTTGGATGCTCCTTTACAGTCTGACGTGTTGTTTGGTTCGCCTGTGGAAGCAGTTTTAAAGAAAATGGAGGACAAGGCTAAGTCTATGCAAACTGTTAAAGATTTTTTGCAGGTGCAGCCTCCGAAGTTTAGTAGAAATTGGCCTACTTAGGGATGGACATATCCTGCTTATGATTCCCAGTCTAGGGGTAGGTCTAGACGTGGTAGGGGCAGAGCTCAAGGTTCTTTTAGGCCTAGAACAGGGAGTTCACCTGCTCAGACTTCTGGTGAGGGCAGGGGTCAGTCCTTTCGTAAACAGACCCAATGACCTGCCTTTTCAGCTGCCAGTACATTCTTGTCTGGCAGCACCTTTGGGAGGAAGGCTGGCTCTTTTCAAAGAAAATTGGGACTTAATTACCCAAGACAGATGGGTTTTGGATATCATTCACCACGGTTACAGGTTTTATTTCCATACCTTGCCTCCTTTCAAAGGCATGCCAGACATTCCTCCTCTACAAAGAAAAGAGGCTCACAAGCAAATTTCTCTGTTACTACAAATAGGGGCCATTCAGCCAGTCCCTGTGCCAGAAAGGGGCCTAGGATTTTATTCTCGCCTGTTCCTAGTACCAAAGAAGGGGACACGTGGAGACCAATTTTGGATTTATCTATCCTCAACACTTATCTGGACATTCCCAAGTTCAAAATGTTGACGTTACAACAGCTTTTACCTATGCTGGGCAAAGATCACTGGATGGTAACTTTAGATCTCAAGGAGGCTTACCTTCATGTGCCTATCAGACTAAGTTGCAGGAAGTATCTGCGTTTTCGAGCTGGAAATTCTCATTATCAGTTCTCTGCATTGCCCTTTGGCTTATCTACTGCGCCCAGAGTATTCACAAAGGTTCTGGCTCCAGTGATAGCTTACTTCAGGCTAAAAGGAATTCAAATCTATCCTTACTTGGACGACTGCCTGATTCTGGCTCAAGAAAAGGAAGACCTTTACAGCATTTGGAATATGTGATAGCAGTGCTAAGATGCCTAGGGTATTCTGTGAACGAAATAAAGTCCAGTCTAGTACCCTCTCAAGACATGTGCTTTCTGGGTGTGAGACTGAATACAGCAGCCCAGATGGCCTTTTAACCCCGGACAAACAAAAGAATCTTTCCATTTACTTCCATCAACTATCTCTTCAGTCCGGGCTGACTGCAAGGACAGTCCTTCAGGCCTTAGGGTTCATGGCATCTTGTATTCTGGTGCTTCCCAATGCCAAACTGCATATGAGGAAGCTGCAATGGTATCTCAAAAATGTATGGACACAGCACTGCCAGGATTTGGACACTGTCATTCAAATAATTCCTTGCATTCAACAGGAATTTTTGTGGTGGGCTCAGGAATGTCACCTAAACAAGGGACTCTCTGTGACCCGGCCAGAGGCGAGTCAGATTCTAACGACAGATGCCTCAGACATTGCTTGGGGAGCTCATCTAAATGGAAAGTGGATACAAGACAAGTGGCCTGCCAGACTACAGCATCTACATATCAACATGAAGGAGATGTTAGCAGTCCAGTTTGCATTAATGGCTTTCAAGGAGTTACTTCTTCCAGGGCAGGTGTTGATTCTAACAGACAACACAACTGTCATGTGGTACATCAACAAACAAGGGGAACACATTCTTACCCGTTGTGCAGGCAAGCAATGATTTTATGGGAGACTGCGCTCAGCTTGCAACTAACTCTTCAGGCAAGGTTTCTGCCGGGAGCACAGAACTCCTTAGCAGATGTGTTAAGCAGACAAATCATGGATCCCCACGAGTGGAAACTGGATCTTCATGTATTTCGGAAATTGACAGTGTCATGGGGAACTCCAGACATAGATCTGTTCGCTTCTCCACTAAACCACCAGCTGCCAAAGTTTTGCACAAAGAGGTTTCATCACACAGCTTGGAAAGTGGATGCTCTTTCTTTCAGTTGGAAAAATCTTCATGTGTATGCCTTTCCACCTCTGCCTCTTCTCCCAAAGGTGCTCCTAAAGGTCAGACAAGACAAGCCAAGGATGGTTTTAATAGCTCCAGATTGGCCTTGGCAACACTGGTACCCATTACTGAGGAGTCTGGTAAGGAAGCCTCCATGGCCTTTACCTTTGATTCCACACCTGTTGTCTCAGAGGGACGGTCACCTGCTCAATGTCAAGCTTCACTCTCTTCATCTAACAGCCTGGCATATTCTGTTTTGAAACACAGCAGGTCTCAACTTCCTCAACAAGTTTTAAATGTGATTATGGAAGCCAGAAGACCTAGTACAAGGAAAGTGTACGCAGAAAAATGGAAGAGATTTTTATTTTGGAGTGCAGCAAAGAATTTGGAGATTTCTGAGCCTAATTTGAGTGTGGCTCTTCAATATCTTACTGAGTTATTGGACAAAGGTTTGTCTTTCTCTTCCATTAAGATTCATGCTGCAGCAATTTCAGCTCACTATGATTGTGACCCACCATTGTTTTCGCATCCTTTGTTCAAGCAATTTCTTAGAGGGCAAAGAATATAAGACCCCACGTAGAGCTCCTACTCCTGCTTGGGATCTCAATTTTGTGTTGGAGAAACTTACTCTACAACCTTTTGAGCCTGCAGCTACTGCTGAATTGAAATACTTGTCATGGAAGACTGCTTTTTTGTTGGCCATTACTTCTGCAAGAAGGGTTTCTGAATTGCAGGCCCTTATGGCGGTAGAGCCTTTTTTGATTTTCCATAAGGATAGGGTATCATTACGTACTAATCCTTCTTTTATGCCTAAGGTGGTTTCTAGTGTGGCTTTAAACCAAACTATTCATTTGCCTACTTTCTATGCAGATCCCCAAAATAAGGGGGAAAAGATTTTGCACACTTTAGATGTACACAGGCAGTTGCATTATTATTTAAGCAGGACTAAGGATTTTAGGCAGTCTCAGCAGTTGTTTGTTTCTTTTGCTTTGAGTTCTCAGGGCAAGCCTGTGTCAAAACAAACTATTTCTAAGTGGATTGGGTTTTGCATTGCATTTTGTTATTCCCATCATGGCAAGGAGATTCCAGCTGGGATTAGGCCTCATTCCACTAGGGCTACTGCCACTTCAACAGCATTTCTAAGGGGGGTGGCAACTAAGGATATTTTGGAGGCAGCTACTTGGAGTTCAGTGCATACTTTCTCTAAGCATTACCACCTTCCTCTCTACTCTAAATCTAGGGCTGGTTTTGCCACAGCTATTTTGCAAGGCATGTTGACAGCTCCTGCTTCCTTATGATTTGCCAGCCTCCCTTACCTCTGCTTTGGGATTCTACCCAATGGTTAGGACTGCAGCAATGTGGAATGAAGAACATAGTACAGTTTTGTACCTACCATAAATGTAGATGTTCGAGGATCCACATTGCTGCAGTCCAATTTACCCTCCCTCCTTCCCTCTGTGTTTAGGGGTGGTTGTGTGGGTGAGGTTATACTCTTGTAATTTTGTATATATTGTACATATTTTTGGTGCAGGAGTGTTTGGTGTTTTTGGTTTTGGCCTTGTCTTTTTAGGGTCTTCTGACATCTGGGGCAAGAAAAGACTGAGGATATGACGTCGGTCATGCGCATTAGTACCCTGACGTCCTGACGTCAGACTAATGCGCCTTGACCGACGTCAGCCATATACTTTGGTATTCGGGCCGACTGGGACAGCGGACTACCCAATGGTTAGGACTGCAGCAATGTGGATCCTCGAACATCTACATTTATGGTAGGTACAAAACTGTACTTTGCTCAAGCTGTTGCAGAGAGACTGACTTACTGCCTGCTGTGATATTTAGAAAGGATAAGAGTTTATTCTCAATTATCATCTGCACTTTTGATTTAATGTCTCTGTAATCTGTACAACTGTTTTTACTCTCCTTTTCGTTATGTGATAGAGCTAAATATCTGTTAGTATTCACCTCAGTTTGTAGTGAAATCCTTTGTCTAGAGGCCTATCTGTTTTCTTAGTGAGAGAAAGTGAACAGAACTGGTTTAATCTACCCAGGCCATTCCTGCATCTGTTATTGTTTGGGTAATTTGTCTGGTTTCTGTTTCTGTGCCTTAAATAGCCAGTGTTTTAAATCAGATGTACCTGTTGCTCAAGCTGTTGCAGAAAGACTGATTTACTGCCTGCTGTGATATTTAGAAAATATAACAGTTTATTCTCAATTATCGTCTGCACTTTTGATGTAATATCTCTGTAATCTGTACAACTGTTTTTTTTACTCTCCTTTTTGTTGTGTGATAGAGCTGAATATCTGTTACTGTTCATATGTTCATAGGTTCATAGGTATGTACTAGGTTATTGGCCCTAGGGCCTATATAAGCCTAGCCAAAAAAATACCCTGGCTTTCACCACCCAAGAAAATTATTTTCCTGTACCCCTGTCAAGCAGAGCCCCAGAGGTGATCCCTGGGGTGAATTTCCTGTTTCCCATCCAATCATCAAGATTTTTCTTGAAGAGTGCTAATGAGGAGCTTTGTTTGATATAGATAGGTAGTTTGTTCCAGAGTATGGGTAGGGTTGCCAGCTGTCCGGTTTTTGACCGGACTGTCCGGTTTTCTGACAAATTGTCCAGTTAGAAATTTCATTCAAAACTGGACATGTGAAGTCCAGGTTTTTTTCCCCACTGCCACGAATCCGATCTCAAGAGTTTCTCCCATGCCATCTTACTCTGCGAATCAGAAGTTGCTCAGTATTATACAGATCAAGGAGGCTCTACCACAATGCACATACTCATGTCAGGTCCCTCTAAGTGTCAGTATTATACAGATCAAGGAAGCTCTACCACAAGGCACATACTCATGTCAGGCCCCTCTAAGTGAAGGGCAGAAGCCAATGGTCAGCCTCGTTGTAAGCAGTCTAGTCACATTTTGCAAAGCGCCCTATTACCACATCATGTCCGTTCCATCTAGCTGGCAGGAATGAAGAGAGAAAAAAAGCTAACATGAGCAGTGAGGGGGTGCTGTATGAAGGAATCTCAGTCTGGGGCATCTCTGTTCTTACTAAAATGGTTGTAAAATTGCCTTAGGTAAACGAAAGCATCATGCCTTTTGACTTCAGGAGGTAAGCAGTCTCTGCATATTATCTAACACTTTATTTTTGTACTACTTTTACCTTTACTTTTAATACAAAATAGAGTGGTGGGGTCGAGTTTTATTTTAATTATAGGGAATGCAAGAGTGGGGTTAGTTTAGTATTATGCTGCAGAAGTTCAAAGCATGCAGTTAACTTATTTTTTTATTTAGTTTTATTCCTTTAAAACAATGACACACTGGAGGCAGTTTTTCATTTTTCTGGAGAGTTGCAAATATTTGCTAATGCTAAACAGATTTGATATCTCATTTAGCTTAATATATTATTTTGGGAGTCTGTTTATATTACCTGGAATTAAAACCCTCGATTATTGCCGTTCTTTAGTGGTACCCTGTATAATGACAGTACATTAATTTTGGTTGGATCTTCTTGCACATCACATAGACAGATCAGGAATGCCAACTGCTTCAGTTTTTGTTTCTAATTGATTTATCAAAGAGTGCAACAAATCAAGGAGCACAGTGGCATTTAAATGAAAGAATACATTGTATAGTGCCATCTACATTTATTGTTTTGTGATATGTGGCGGGCACTGGGAAATTGTCTTCCATCAAGATAGCTTTCCCTTTCCCAAGTTTACATAGTAGTTTCTCTGTTTGACAGCCCATGTGTCGGGTTCACAAAGTCAGGTCGTGGTGGTGATGGGTAATAGTTTGGCTTTAGGGATAGTGGTGCACTCTGCTGTCTGCACTGCTGTTCTCCAAAAGACTATCTGAACAACATTTGTTTTGTTGCATCTATTATGTTGTCTATACGACTGCTGATTATTTGATTGCTCTGAATATCTGGCACTGGTGAAGCTTACACTTTGCATCTTGATCACTGTTTTTAACTACAGTCACAATCCAGGGCATTAAAGAAGCTAATTTTATGTAACTGCAGAAGCCGTAATGGGAATGTGCATTTGTTTGTGCTCAATCTGGAGTCATACTTGCAAGCTGTCACATATTTGCACCTTCAGTTGTCTTACTGAACTGAGTTTATTATTTAGTTGTAAGTTAACAGTTCCAAAGAGTGCTTTGAGATTTCTGATTTTGCACTTGGCTTGTAGGATCGGGACTTGTATACTGTCACCAGTACAAGGTAATTTATTCACATGAGTGAGCTCCGCCTAAGGTGCCACAGCATAAAATAATATGCAAACAGTATTGACTTTACTAAGTTCTACATCGGTTACAGAAAAAACTCATATTCTACTTCTGGTGTATGCTTTTGGTTTGGCCTTGTATTTGCCTCTGATCTCTTTGGGTGCCAGATAGTACATCTCAGTGTCATCCCAGTCTGAGATTTACTAGATTGTGTTAATCGGTCTGTACTGGAACAGTAATTACTGCTAAGGGGAATGTTTACTTTCTGCCTGTATAACTAACTTTAAACTACTCCTGTGGAAAACACTGTTTCATCTGGGTATTCTTGTGAGTCACCCTGAAGGCTGTTACACAGGGTTTTAGGCTTTATTTAGCATTCTGTTTTTCTCCTGTACTGTGCTGTTGAATCCAATTATGCTACTGTGATGTTGTTTTCCATACTCAATGTGTTTTTACCAGCACAGTTATGTTGACTGTCTTTGTAGTAGGCTTTTTTTTAATACACTGAAAGAAGTACACTTGTTGAATGATATGTACATATGTATATTAATATCTACTGATTGTTCTGGCATGTTTTTATCAGCACATTTGTAGTTCACTTTCTGTGTACTAGTCACCTTAGATACTGTGCTAGGAGTACAATTGTTGAATGTTAATTCATACCTATTTCACTGTACAGTATTCTAGTGTCTGCTGCTGCTCATCTTTATCCTCATCTGTCCAAACCTATATACAATTTGCTTCTCACATTACTCGTTCCAGTTAACTTCCCCATTACCTTACTGTTATCACCTATAAATCCCCCTGTCATCCTCAGACTGCATTTCTCCCTCCAGAGTTTTCATACCAGCACTTGCTTCCCCCCAACCCTGAATGCACACTAAGCCCTCCAATTACTCCATGTCCCTACCTCTTCATACATATGTCTATTGCAACCCTCACCTACAGCTACTCTCTTCATGCTACACTGTGTTACCTCCCCTCCAAAGATTTAAATTTTGCTTGTGACATAAATAGGCCATGTTGATAAGACACAAATGTGTCTCAGAGGGTCCCCATGCACTGGAACAAGCTTCCCATCCACGTGAAGCAGAGTCCATCCCTAGCCCTATTTAAGCATAACTTTGACAAATAGATGGGAAATTGGAAATCATCCCTGTTGCCAATTCCACCTATCCGTTTTTTTTCTGGACTATCCACAAATCAGATCAATTCTCTAGTAGTCAGGACAACACTGTACAAACTCCAGTATTCTGTTTCACAAAAAGAAACAGACTATCAGTGTCTGTTAAATTGGCTGATTTACTATGCTTTTTTACAGAAAAGCAAAGTAAATCGGCTGAAAGCAGGCATCCGGAACAGAAAAAGAGGGTGTTCCCATCAGTTGATATAACAGTGATGTCACAAAATGGGCGGGGTACAGATGGGAGAGGGGGTAGGAATGGGTGGAGTTATGGGTGATGCGAGGGGCGTGACCTTAGTCTGGTTTTAGCCACAAAGAAACCTGGCAACCCTAAGTATGGGAAGTCTCTGGGACAGGAATCTATCCCTCCAGCATGTTCTGTTTATTGTGGTGACAAGGTTTAGGTCCCTAGAGCATGTAGCTCAGAGGGATTGGGATTTCTTTAAATGGAGCATGTCCAACAGCACTGGGTTTGACATAGCTTTGTATGTTAGGCAGAGATCACCTCTGAGTAGGTGATATGCAATGGAGTAAAGCTGGAGTTTGTTGAGACAGTCTGCGTAGGGCATCTGTTTGAGGCTGGTAATCCTCTTTGTGAGGTATTTCTGTGGCCTTTCCAGTTGTTGTAGATGTCTTGTGAGGTATATACCAAAAGGGGCATTGTACTCTATAATGGGTCTAATGAGTGATGAGTAGAGGGGAACAATGACCTCTTTTTTCCTGGATGAGAAACTTTTTTTGATGAGGTGTGCCACGTAGAAGGATTTCCTGACTACTGTGGTGATGTGGTTATCAAAGGAGAGACTACTTTCCACCTGAGTCCCAAGGTCTCTTATCATACTTTCAATGTTAAGCAGACTACCACCTATGTGGTAGCGCATGGGTACAGAGTTTTTACCAAAGGAGATGACAATGCACTTTTTGGCATTGAGCTTGAGGCCATGGCTTTGACACCAGACATCTGTCTCAGTGAGACCCTTTTATAGGATGTCCACATAATTAGGAGTTTTGATTATGGCTCCTAGTTTGCAGTCATCTGCGAACTTCATTAGCCAAAAACCTTCTGTGTTAGCCTGTACTTCAGAAAAGTAGATACCAAACAGGAGAGGACCCAGGACTGAACCCTGTGGTACTCCACTTGTCAGTGGTCTGAAGTCGGATTTGGAGTCTGCTACTTTCACAGTGTGGTTCTGTCAGTGAGCCAGTTGTAGTGAAATCCTTTGTCTAGAGGCCTGTCTGTTTTCTTTGTGAGAGAAAGTGAACAGAACTGGTTTAATCTAGCCAGGGCATTCCTGCAACTGTTACTGTTTGGCTAATTTGTCTGGTTTCTGTTTCTGTGCCTTAAATAGCCAGTGTTTTAAATCAGATATACCTGCTGATCAAGCTGTTGCAGAGAGACTGACTTACTGCCTGGTGTGATATTTAGAAAAGATAAGAGTTTATTCTCAATTATCATCTGCACTTTTGATTTAATATCTTTCTAATCTGTACAACTTTTTTTGCCACCCTCCCATCCAGTTCTTGAGCTGGTCTTATGTCTTGGTGGCTTTGAGTTGCCCACTTCTGGTATAAAGTTGATACTGGGCACCCTCCCCAGTCACATTACATCAGCTCATTCTACTGTTACTAGTGAGAACTTAGCAAAGGCCCACCCCTTTAGCTTCTGCATATTGAATTATCTCATTATCTTTTGCCTCTTCACTTTCTACTAAAAAAAAAAAAAAAAAAAAAAAAAAATTGTTTCCTAACTTTCCTGGAACTAGTGTAGTCCAGATACAGATTTTCTGTATCCAGGATTTTTTGTAAGCTTCTGAGCGGTGCGCTTCAATTTTTCCCTAAGATCTGCTAGTTCTTTTCTCTCCTGCACTTTTACTAGCTTATTAGTCTAGCACTTTACCACACTTCTTGTAGCAATTATTGTAGCACACAACAGTGCTACCAGCAATAACGTTCTACAAGGAAACAGCTCCAGTACTTATTATTAATGCCCACCCCTCCAGGCATGTCTAAAGGTCAGTTGCCTGTGCTTTCTCCTATTAGCCTGGTGAGTTTGGGCATCCTGAGGCAATGTAGCAACTGCCTCATGTACACTGACAACCCTCTCCTCTTACCTCCCAGCACTCAGACTTGTGAGAAATGCACTTATATATCCAAATTGGAAGCCATGCACTCTGCAGCCAAGACTGGAACAGCTGGTCAAGAGGAGAAGGTCAACACTTGCACCACACTACATGGAACACATAGCCCTCCAGAACACACACCAGCACTGCCATCACATAAAAACACAAACCACACACCCACCTTTGCAGGGTCTATATTATAACATCGAAGTCTAAAGACTTTGAATGTTATAATATCAAACCCATTCAATCAAAACACCAGAAAACCAAACAATCAGAATAGCGAATTTTTTCCCAGGGAAAAAATTCGCTGTTCCAACAAACATACACACACCTCAAGCACACCAAAATAAATAATCCGCACACATACACTTCACGAAACCCTACACTAAACCAGATGTACACCACTAGCTGCCCACTTACCTTAACCCAACCCTAACCCTAAGGTCCCTAACTATCACACACTCACCTTACCCGCTCCCTAACCCTAACTCACCTACCCCACCCTAACCCTCATGTCCACACAATCGCACATTTACCTGACCCGCACCCTAACCTTAACTCACCTAACCCACGCCCAATCGCACACTCACGTTTATTCGCACACTTACCTTAACCCAGTCCGTAACCTTCGCTCCACAGTTGAGGAAATAGCGAAGCTACTTAAATGGCCCACTGAATACTTTCCCTAGGAAAGCATTCGGTGTTCTGCAGCTTTGCTATTTTAAGCATTCACTCTACTGGGTTCGATATTATAACATTCAAAGTTTTTGAACTTCGATGCTATAATATAGACCTCCTTCGCAGAGACTCTCAATAAAAATCTACACAAATAGCAGAAACCTCCAAGGCAGAAATGCACTCGACCACCACAACACAACTCTAATCATGAGACACATAACTCTCCTAAACAGTGTGCCACTCAACCAAAGCCCCTAAGGCAAAACAGCTTGCCCAACACACTAGTAATAGGTGACTCGATAGTGAGGCACACTTACGTCCCACTCACTACACTGAATAAGGAGAAAGTAACAGTCAGCTGCCTGTCATGTGCCAAGATCTGCTACATAACACACGTACTCAGGTCCTTCAATGGGTCTATATTATATTGTCAACAGCTCATAATGTCGAGTCTGAATTTTTCGACACCGAAATGTCGAACTACAAAAATCAGTTGGCCAAACACAAATGGCACACATAAAGAAATATATTTAAGTGGGGGCTTCACCCTCGACACCCTCAAAGATGGGGGGCTGTGCCCCCCACACCCCCTCTAACTAAATATTCTAACTCCGAGACTGCACTACACTCATGGAAAGAGCAGGTGTCAGAGAACAGCCAACTGATTTCTTTCCATTGGAAAGAAATCAGTTATTTGGCCGTTCACTATTTTTGTAGTTCGACATTTTGGTGTTGAACAATTCAGAGTTGACATTGTGAGCTGTCGACAATATGATATAGACCCCCCCTCAACAACAGGTACAAATATGACTCTGTCATTGTACATGTGTGTGTGAATGACCTGAGATGTACCTCCCTGGACTACATGAAAAGCTCTCAGATTATGTAGCCCAGACGGGTATGACCCAGGCCCTGAGCAACATCCTACCATCATCTAGAATGATACCACAGTACAAACAGAAAATGATTGATTTCAACAATTGGCTATGTCTCTGGTGTCATTCTAAGGGGATCCAGTATCTCTCTGCCTGGGATGACATGATTGACAGACCTAGATGCTTTGCCAGAGAGGGCCTGTATCTGTCACCCCTGGGCTACCGGATACTGGCCAACGGTCTTGCCACCCCTAGAGTACCTTTTTTAGGCGCTGTTCCAAAGACCAAATTACCACCATAACAGCTACAAACCAACGCAATCTGATGGTCAGGCTGCTCAATGCTAGAAGTCTAAATCTCAAAATGCACTCGCTCAAAGCACTCCTTAAAATGGAGAACATCGACATTTGTGCTATAACAGAGACCTGGTTCAAGGCAGCAGATAGCACCCTTGGACTACCAGGCTATAACTCATTCCATACTTTCTGGCCCTAGAACTTGGACTGAAGCTCCAAAGGCGATAGTGTTTCCATATTCATAAAGGATGCTGACACCTCCAGACTGGTAGCCCAACATGACACATCAGAGATACGTCATGTGCAGCTAACATTGGGTAAGACAGTGATTCAAGTCGCAGCCTGCTATAGGTCCCCAGTCATGACCCAAGATTCACACTCCACATTTCTAAGCACCCTGGAGAATATTAGGGTCCAACCTAACACTCTCATACTGGGCGACTTCAACTACCCCTCCATTAACTGTGAAAACTACTCATGTACCAATACACTTGCTCAACGTTTCCTGGAATTCATTAATTCCAATGCCCTGGACCAGCTCATTCTTACCCCCACTAGAGGTAGCAACACCCTTGACCTGGTCATTACTAACATGGGTGACCGTTGCTCTGTACCAATAGTGAACACCTCCCTCGTTAGATCCGACCACAAACTAATCACCTTGGAAATCCACATCCCTCCCACCCCTCCCCCATGAAGGTAACCACCATGAAAAACTTCTCCAAAGCTAACTTTGGGCTCCTAAAAACAGAGGTGGCCAACTTCACGGCACCCATGCAATTGGAGAACAGCTGCATGACCGCCTAATCATACAGTAATGCCCTGTACAAACACGTACACAAATGCATGGATCTCGCCATATCCAATACAACCAAGACACTGTCCTCCAAAAAATGGAAGCCATTCTGGTGGTCCCCTGCCATAAACAAACTCTACAACAGATGGACAAAACTGATGAGAAATAAGGTGAAGTCCCAAGACTGGAAAAACTCCCTTATCAGCCTCAACAAAAATTGAGATCCTTCATCAAATCCTCTAAAGCTAGCTATGAAAACAGAATTACATCAGGTAGTAAAGACAACCACAAGGCCTTCTATAGTTATGTAAATAATCTCCATGGCAATACCCAGATTTACTCAGAGCTGTTGCACAATGGCACCTCCTATACTGAACCAACAGATATTGCCAATATACTGGCTGACAGATTCAGTGCCAGCTTTACCCTTCTCTCCCCCATCAAAGGACCAATCACAATACCAGTAGATTGCCAGGCACTCAGTATTACTGCTGCACAGGTTAAAACAGCACTGTCCAAGGCCAAGAATACAACTTCTATGGGACCTGACAATATCTCTGGTTGTGTTCTACATGAACTACAGAGTGAACTGACACCTCACCTGTGTGCCCTGTTCAATCACAGCCTCACCTCAAGCTTTGTCCCTACCAAATGGCACACTGCTACAGTCATCCCTCTCCATAAAGGAGGATCAACTACAGACCCTGGGAACTACCTTCCCATTAGCCTGACAAGTCTGATATGCAAAGCTATGGAATGCATCATCATGGACCTAATAAACAATGATATAGGGAACCTCCAAACTCTGGATCCCACACAGTTTGGTTTTGTGAAGGATAGATCATAACTGCTTAACCTGGTTGACTTATTTGAGTCAGTCACCAGAGCTGTGGATGAAGGCAAGGTGGTTCATACAGCCTACCTTGATCTGGCCAAGCCCTTTGATACCATTCCCCACTCAGGAATCATAGAAAAACTCACTAAGCTAGGCATCAACCCCTATATCACTAGGTGTGTTGCAAACTGGCTCACAGATAGAACCCATAGTGTGAAAGTAGCTGACTCCAAGTTAGACTGCCGACCAGTCACGAGTGGAGTCCCACAAGGTTCAGTCCTGGGTCCTCTCCTGTTTGGTGTCTACTTCTCTGTCGAAGGGACTCTGGCTGACAAAGTTCGCAGACAGTTGCAAGTTGGGAGCCATAATTAACTCCCCTAGTGATGTTGACATCCTACAGAAAGGCCTCACTGAGACCAATGACTGGTTTCAGAACCATGACCTTAAGCTCAAGGCCAAAAAATGTGTTGTCATCCCCTTTGGGAAAAACCCGGTTCCCGTGAATTACCACATTGATGGTAGTCCACTGAGCACAGAAGGCATCATAAGAGATCTGGGAACACAGCTTGACAGCAACCTCTCTTTGTTACCACCATATTGCCACTGTGGTCAGAAAGTCCTTCTGTGTGGCACATCTCATTACTAAGGGTTTTGCATCCAGGAAGAAAGAGGTCATTGTCTCCCTCCACTCTTCCCTCATTAGGCCAATCATGGAGTACAATGCCCCATTTGGCATGTACCTCACTAGACACCTGCAACAACTGGAGAGGCCACAAAAATACCTTACAAAAAGCATCTTAGGCCTTAAACACTTGTCCTGTATGGGCAGACTCAAAAAACTCCAACTATTCTCTGACTCATATCGCCTACTTAGAGGCAATCTCTGCTTGACTTACAAAGCCATGTCTGACCCAGCTCTGTTAGAAATGCTACATCTAAAGAAATCCCAATCCCTCCACACTACGCACTCCAGAGACCTCAACCTCATTACCACAATCAACAAAACAAGCTGGAGGGACAGGTTAAAAACCCAGAGACTGCCCTTGCTATGGAATAGACTTCCCATACATGTCAAGCAGAGTGCCTCACTGGCCCTCTTTAAGAGAAATTTTGATGAGTGTATGGGAAATATAAAATTCACCCTGGGGATCACTCCAGTGGCTCTACTTAACAGAGACACTGGGAAGTATGGTCGGGTGGCATGATGCCAGGGTAATCCTATGGGCTAGGCTTGTAAAGGCTCCAGGGCCATTAGCCTAATACACACCTATGCACCTATGAACCTCTGAGCTGGAGGTAGCTCACATAGGTATAAAAGGTCTTTAGGCATGTATTAAAAAAGAGTATGGGAAGTTCCCTGGCGACCTGGTCAAATTTCCACTAGTCAGCTTGAATACCACCTCATGTCTCCCCTGAAAAGAAGCCAATGGACTAGTGTGACTAACCCAGTCAACAAAAGGTAAATAAATAAATAAAATAAATAATATTTTCAGTTTTATACTGCCCCCTCCCCTAAAACAAATTTATTCCACTAAAGTCTGTGTTCTCTGTAAGTAACACACTTTCACACAAACGAGCGCGGTCTAGCTATCTTCATTCTTTCTTCTCATGTTCTGCTTTATGACTCACCCTGCTAGTTGCTGTTTTTCTGTGTGAAGTCTCAGTCACCATGTACTTTAATGTCTTGCATCTGACTACACATTCTATGCTTAATTTTTATCTGTTACACTTCAACCCTTTGTACATATTGTCTTGCGCTGTTCTGCCTGTGTAGAAATGTAAATAAATGATAGCATATTAGGCCTTTCTGACTTACAGCCTTTTCTAATAAACAGATTTTAACTATATATATATTTTTTCTGATTGGTGAGACAGCTAGCAATTTGTGTAGAGTGGACACTAGGCTAATAGAATTTAATACTAATAAATGTACCACAGTTCACTTATTTACAGTTGTACCATTGAAATAATGCAGAAAAGATAAAATGCTAGCTAAACACATCATTTCATTATTGTGAAAGAAAAGCCATTAGTGCAGCACAAAGGACTTCATCCATGATGCTGGAGATCTGGTTTGAGTAACAAAGTTGTAAGCTACATGGCATTATAGCTGTGTTCCCCAATTGGAGATGTGAAGAACTACAATGCAGCTGCACAAATAATAGGGTTGGAGGCAGGCTCAGGCAATCAGTTTGAATCAAGGTCTATAAACTTAATGGTAGAGTGAATGTCCACTCAAGGGATCTGAATTTCTTTTGCAACATAAATAGAACACATTAGAGGGATAGGTATGTATTATAGAGAATAGCCTTTTATGGAACCGTCTTCCACTCCACATAAAATGAAGTACTTCTCTTTTCATACATAATTTTGATGAATTGATGGGAAACCACAGATTCTTATCCAGGTTAGTACCCCCCGTCCCCTCATGGATAGTGGAAACATAAATCACCAACATATCCAAGTTTGACCCATCTCCGGGTTATTCGTATGCAAAATATAAACACTAAAAACTACCATGGGAATGTAAGGAAAAGCTTCTTAAAATCCTCACAGATCAATAGCCTAGTAAGTACCTGTGAACCTATGAACACTGTTGATGTTATGTGACAGCAGGATATGAAAACACACTGCAGCTTCAGTGAGGTGTTTTCACTCCCCCAGTTCTCAACCCCAGTGACGAAAATGAATAGGTTAAGCTGAGGTTGTAGAAAGTTGGGGCAAAGAAATGTTATTCATGAAGTCTATGAGCTTTGATCTCATAGAAAATTTTAAATCTTACTTGCTGAACCCAAGAATATTTATAAATCCTAAGGAATTCTTCTGTTTGTCCATGCTTTCCTAAGTCAAAGCAGCAGTGTTGAAGTCTGACAACCTGGGCTATGCAGGACATACCGAGACAGTATGATCATGTTTCACCCCCTCCTGTGACAACCTGGGCTATGCAGGACATACCGAGACAGTATGATCATGTTTCACCCCCTCCCCCTGTGACAACCTGGGCTATGCAGGACATACCGAGACAGTATGATCATGTTTCACCCCCTCCCCCTGTGACAACCTGGGCTATGCAGGACATACCGAGACAGTATGATCATGTTTCACCCCCTCCCCCTGTGACAACCTGGGCTATGCAGGACATACCGAGACAGTATGATCATGTTTCACCCCTCCCCTGTGACAACCTGGGCTATGCAGGACATACCGAGACAGTATGATCATGTTTCACCCCCACCCCCTGTGACAACCTGGGCTATGCAGGACATACCGAGACAGTATGATCATGTTTCACCCCCTCCCCCTGGGCTTAGATTTTGTAGCATTACAGTGTAAGAAAACTCTGACTGGGATCTCTAGACAAAGGTACAGCAGCTACTCTGAGTTATGCTGCTCTACTGTTAAGTGATTCCTAGCCACACATATTCTCTGAGGCACTACACACATTAACAGAATTTGCTTAACTATGGATTTGGGCAGTTTGAACAATTCCTCAGGTGAGTGACCTAATAGCTCATGTGGGTAGGCAGTGTTGGCACCTAGTACACTGGACAAAGGCACAATCTCTCACATACACAGATGCTGGCACAAGCACACACACACACACACACACACACACACACACACACACACACACACACACACAAACACACACACACACACACACACACTCACACACACAAACACACGCGCTCACGCGCGCACTCTCACAATTGGCATTTTTACATAAACCCACACATACATGCACTCTCAGTAGGCAGTGATGCATATACACTCACAGAACCCACAGATTGTCTACACACACACAGACTCATACATACATACAAACATGCATACACACACACACACACACACACACACACACACACACACACACACACACACACACACACACACACACACACACACTCACAGTTGGCATTACATACAGGTATACTCAACAGGCAGTGAGACATGTGCATTCACAGAACCCACAGACTTTACATATACATATATAAATATCGAAATTTCAGATCACCAAACTTGAAATTCACAAGATGACTACTCCAAAAACTTTAACAAATGGTTGGGTCACCAGAATTTTACTCCAAGAAAGGAGGCAGTTACCCTTTTCCCCACTATAGTGTGATCTCGGAGTTGGTATATTTAGTTATGGGGGTGTGGGGGGGGTGCAGCCCCCCACATGGTGGGGTGCTGGGGGTGAAGCCCACCACTAGGGTGGGTTTGATATGCTTCTGTATGTTTGTTTGGTGATGTTGGACAACTGCTTCCTTTTCCGGAGTAAAATTCTGGTGATCTGATCATTTGTTAAAGTAGGTTTTCAGTGTAGTTGTCTTCTGAATTTAAAGTTCAGTGAACTGAAATTTTGATAAGGCAAAGTATATCCATACATTCAGACACACACACACACACACACACACACACACACACACACACACACACACACATACATACATATATATATATATATATATATATATATATATATATATATATATATATATATATATATATACATATATATATGGGTCCCCTTCAAAGGGTGTACTGTATAAGTTCGAAAATACACTTCGAACTTACACAGTAGACCCTGGGTTATGCGAAAGTGCACTTAATCAAAAGTGTGCTTTCGCAAAACCCGCTTCAGCGAACGGGCTACTACTGATTTTAGTGCAGTAGTTACGGACCTTAGGGTTAGTGCATGGGTCATGGTAAGGGGATAGCTAGTAGGGCTATACCCTTACGATGACCCGCGCCCTAACCCTAAGGTCCATGACTACCGCACCACAGTGGAGGACAGGCTATCCTCCACTGTGGTGCGGAAGTCACGGACCTACACACACACACACACACACACACACACACACACACACACACAAAACACACTGACACAAACTCATATAGCCTAATGTACACATAACTTTATCACAAATCCTGCAGGGTGATGCTGCAGTGTTATATGTTTTGCAGATTTTCTCCCACTGAAATGCATAGCAGTGCACAGTTAAATTTCCATGTGCACTTAAACATTTTGTGTATTGCAGAGTATAAAAATTGCCTAGTATGGGCATCTATAAATCACTGTACAAGGTAATTTATCCTTGGACTTCATTAGAAATATAGTCATAATGGAAGCAAATGTAAGCTTGAATAATAGTAAAGCCAGCAAGGAACCCCAGCAAGCCAGTCAGCTATCTACTGGAAAGCTAAGCCAGCCCAGAAGGAAAGACATTCAGGAAGCCATCCCAGCCAGCCCAGTAAAGACTGTGATTGTAGTGCTAAATCATAGTATTTTATGGCTGTGACTTAATTGGCAACATTGTGTTTTAATTCATTTTTCACTTTTTAATAATCAGAGGTTGTTCTGGAAAGTTCTAAGCCTACTTAAGAAGGGAATGAATTGGAGCCAAGAAACTTACAAGCTATTAAACATATTCTCCTCGAAGTTTAACAGACTTGGCACATCATGTCTGAAGTTTCTGTAACCCTGCCAAAAAAAAAGTCTGAAGTCTGGTCACTGAAATACTGCTCCGCTGCTGCACTCACCTCCAGATCACTCGAAAATCACTGCCCTTTCAAACTCTTTTTAAGGTCTGGTAACAGGAAACATTCCAATGGAGCAAGATATGGTGAGTAAGGTGGATGGTCTATACATTCAAACCCCAATTTCATTAAAACAACCATCGTTTTGCCAGCCTTGTGAACAGGTGCATTGTCATGCTAAAACAGAACTTCTTTCCACTTCCATCTCTGTGTTTCTTCTGATGCCTCCTTTAATCGGCACATCAAGTTACAGTATTATTCTGCATTAACTGTTTGGCCCCTTGGAAGATACTTATTACACCTTCCTCATCCCAAAACACTGTGGCCATGACCTTTCTTGCTGACTTTTAGGTCTTTAATGATCAGAGGTAAATGGAGGCACTACACTTACTGGTGATCGTTGCCCCCACCAGAAATAAAAAGTTATATACATACATTTTCATCTTTAAAAACTACTGATTGCAAATTATCCCAAAACAACCATACATTCAAATCCTAAAGTGTATCACCCCCACCCCCAAAATAGAGAATTATATATTACACCTTTAAATACTACAACTTGCAAATCCCAAAACAACCAGTACAGATTTAAATACTGTAAAGTGCCTCCATTTACCTGTGATCATTAAAAAAAGTGAAAATTGAATTAAAATGCAATGTTGACACAAGTTAGAGCTATAAAATATTAATACTTAGCACTACAATCACAGTCTTTACAAGGGAAACATAAAATTAATTCCAGTTGTTGTGCTGTACTTTTCCAAAGAATAAGGGATGGAGAATGACATTTTGGACTTCTATAAAAGACCCTGATGTTTCTGGCCAGGCCAGGCCATATCACAACAGATTATGAACATTATTGAAAAGCATTGCTTGCCCTGGAGCAGCATTTCTGCATATAGGGCTGATGCTATTGTAAACTATGGAAATAAGTGTGGGGTGTATACCAGACAAAACAAAAAGTGCCCGTTACTCCAGAAAGCTAACTGTGATGCACACATAATTCATGATGTGGCCAAAAAAGCAGCAATACAACTAATATGACATGGAAGTCTTTGTCATGAAACTTTTCTGTAATTTTTCAGGTTGTGCCACAAGGACCAGAGACTAGGAAGACTTGAGTTCTTTGGAGTGGACGGAATTACCACAGAGTTCCAATAAGTGCTCCAACACCACTATATAGTACTGCCACTAATTCCGTTATGAGGCCAAACAACTAGTTGTAGAACAATTTTCAATGTCCATTAAAAAATACTGTCGCTAATTTCGACTTAAAGCCAACCACTGTTGTCAAAACGTTTTAATTGTTCATCCTAAGCAGCACGCCAGCCAGAAATGTTAATATAACTAATTTATTAATCTTTAACACTCAAATTACTAAAAAAACTGCTGTTTGTAGAAAACAACAGTGAAACAAACAGAAACTTAAAGCGTTAAAATAAAAAATGCGATAAAAACATTGGCGATATAATAAGCACTTATTGGAACTCTGTGGTAATTCTGTTTTCAAGTTAATTCTTTGGAGACTATTACTTCTTTGGAGTGGAGTTTGAGACACTCCTAAGGCATGTGCCATTAAGGTGGCTGTCACTCCTGCCAGCCATTGAGCAAATAGTATAAAATCTCCAAGTGCTCCATTCATGTCTTTACTCCCAGGGAGAAGAAGTGGCCCCTCCCAGCAGATATGTCTGTACTTTTCAGATAATGAGCATGGTGAAAATACATTGGCCACCCTCCCCAGTACAATTTGTACTTTCTCAGTGTTGTTCTCATTGACTTCAATGAGCACATAGGTATATTAAAAAAACAGCACTTACTGCCATGGAGGCATTTTTAGTGATGGTCTCTCATGAAAAAACCTGCAGGCAAGAGCAGGAGATGTAAAACTTAGGGCAATTATAAAGTCATTAGACAGCACTTCTTTCAACAAGCTGAAATGAGACTTCATCATGTTCTTGGAGACAGCAGTCAAGTACAAGGAGCAGTGGTTTGATTTTAGTGAAAACATCTACTTGTGTACACACTCTAGGTTATCTTTAGCCAAGCCCTTTGCATTCAGTGACTTATTCAATGTGACCACTGCCCTCAGTCTGCAGGACATAGATGAAGACAGTCTTTTCCAGGACTATTTAACAATTGTGTCATTTCTCCAAGAATTATGTACTACAAGCATATCATCAGGAGATGGGTGGCTGAAGCTTTTCAGAAAAGGGCATAAGCTAACTTCACAATATCCCATAACTGCTAGGGTATTATCTATGCCAATATCCAATGCATTTGTGGAGATATATTTTTTTTGTTAAAAATAAATGGACAGATGTGCAAAATCGTTATAGCGTGGACTTGTTAAAAGCTGAGCTATGATGAGTATAAATTAATGGATTAAATGTAGTGACATTTATTCAAATATTGTATCAAACAGGATACCTCTTCATGACATCAAATTAAATGCAAAGCATACATTTAAAAAGAAGTAATTTATTTTAGTGTGCATGTAGTGTGCAGTATGTATATCTAGTTTTGTCCCAATCCCCTTCAATAAAACACAGCACACCAGAATGGCATTTGATGACCTTTTATTAACTTCCATTAACATAACTTTATTGCATAATTTCAATTTATTAATCACAACATGAACATCCTTATAACTATTCAGCGGGGCAGCGTATCCCTGCTCACCCTGACCAGATAAGCAGCATCCTCACCACCACTGACTTATTCTTACTAATCAAAGCAGCATCCGACCACACTCACTTTCATTACCCAAACTCCTTTTATCAAACACCCAACACCAAGGGGGAATGGAACAAGCCTGCCCCTCTTCTCTGCCCACCAGTTTGACCCAGGCTGTTCCCTCTCACCTACTGCAGGACATTCACTAAATCCTCCAAACATAAGCCAATGTGTACATTAAACAAATCTAAACCAAATTCATTCAGTTGCACCCCATCCTCTCTAAACCAGACTGGGTCACTGTCATCAAAGTCCCTATGTTATATCATCTAAATACCCAAAGTAATCAGTTGCCTCACCAACCTACAATTAACAAACCACTAGCCTGTTCTAAAGCTACAATAGTCCGATATGCAGATGATACTACATTGATCTGCTCAGCCCTCACACTCCAAACACTCCAGACTAAAACCCAAGAGTCCTTCTCCAATATTGAAAACTGGTTAAAAAACTCACAACTAATATTTAACCCCAGAAAGACTCAACTTATGCTTTTCCACCCTACCCAAACTATTGACTCTCCTGTTCTTTTCTCTATCAGTTCTCAGTAACACCCAAATCTCCCCAGTATCACAAGCTAAACCTCTTGGTGTGATATTTCACCAAAACCTAAAGTTTGACAAGCATGTAGCACAAACCATATCCAAAGTCCATAAAAAAGTGGAACCCTAATACCACTGCAAAAACTATCTAACCAAATACACCAAAATTACTATATCCAGAACTCACCTTCTCTCTACATTGCTCTATGTATCCCCTGTATTAACAATCCTTAACAAGACAGACATGCACAAATTGTCCATGTGCTATAATAAAATAGTTAGATTTGCAGCCAACTCTAATTTTTGCTCCCCCCACTGTCAGTAAAAGAACTAGGTTGGCTAGAACTCCCCAACATACTAAACTATAACCAACTCACCATGGTTCATTACTTGCTGTACCACCCAAACAAGATTCCTGATCTCTCAAGCTTACTCACTTTTCACAATTCTGCTTGCCAGCTAAGATCCACAAACAAAAGCCTTTCTTGAAGTAGCTAATTGTAGACACAGTGCTGGAGAATCCCTCTACTCCTATACAATTGCTAAAAATCTGGAGTTCTCCTCCACCAGATATCAGATTGCAAAACAGCAGCCCCACCTTTAAAACCCAATTAAAAGCCCACATCAATCTCATCTGGCACTGTACCTGTACTGACCATAGCTACCACCATTCAGATAAATCATCCCCTGGCACTACTCAAAGGTCAAACACATAAAAAAAAATCCCTACCATAACGAACTCTATTTTTAAATGAATGTATATAACTGTATACAGTATTACTGCACCTTCTTACTGAAATACATTATATTTTCTGCTTTACTACTGTACACTCTATATATTGTATACTTCTGTAACTTCTCATCATACTATGCCATGATATACTATTGTTTGCTCTATTAATTTGTACTCATCTCTGACTTTTGTATTTGTATCATGTATGCGAAGCTGTTGTATTTTTATGATTGTCATCTATGTGGAGCATTTCTCCCTGGGTGTCTACTGAAAACGGGTACCTGACTGCCCATTCAGACCAACCTGGTAATCAAATATAAAAAAATAAATAAATAAAGTAATAAAACTAGCAGCATTCTTCCCAAATAAGCATGGTATTATTTCTGACCACACAATGCACATACTTGGATATAACCTCTTCAAAGTAACCAAATCCTCTCTTATCTTATATACCAACTGCCACTTTAGAATTATTCCCAAATCATTACCTGCCAAATGTACTACAATAGTTGAGGAGGCCCCATCCATGAGCATATAAATGCAAACTCATCCATGAGCTGATTCCTCCTGAAGCCTCTAATATTGTGCCATATGACTCACCACCCGAAGTGATCCAAACCCAATTAATTGTCAGCTGGCCTAAGTGCAGCCCGTTTGACTGCCCAATGAATATACAGATAATCCAGGATGACAATCTCCTTTCCTAAAAAAGCAAACAAACAAAAAAATAAACTTAATACTAAACCAACCACTTTAGCCAGTTATCTAATATAAGGCAAAAAGGCATTTGAATACCAGCAACCCACCCTATTAATGATCTCAACTGATCTGCCTTCCCTTGCTAAACCTGAAGCCCAACCTATGTGAAAGGAATGAGTGGAACACCTCTCTCCCAGAAAAACCCATACAATGAAAAGCCCTCTTCATCACATATACAGACTGATTACCGATAATCACCTGACCCCCCCCTCAACCGAAAAACCAAGTCTTGAGGGCTTCCTGCACGTGTCTGCAGTAATCTCCTAGCCCAACCCACCGGACACATACAACTGTTCCTATCTTTCCCAAGAACTACCTGCATGCCCTTCCCTAACTAATCCATTTTAGATCTATGCAACCAAATGTGCACTGCTACAGAAAATACCATGACATCCCACAAACTAGTGACCCTAACAACTCTGACACCCTAAATGCTCCATCTCCATAAGCACAAGATCACCCCCAAAGTACAATCCCCTGAATCACCAGCCATCAAAGCTAAACTCTGCAAAAAAAACTTTCAAAACCTGTCTTGTCAACAGCCATTTCATATCCATATTCACACCAGCCACTCTACCCCATCCCTTCAAAATATTACCAACTGTCCAGGACTTAGTGAAATCATGCAACCCTACCACCCAGGCAACTATACTGATCACATCCAGGTCCATCTTGACAGACTGCACTGCCTTGCCTTGCACCCAAGCCCGGGCCAGATATTGCAATAATAGATCTTACAACCAACCTCCTTCCTCCTCAGGCAGCTGTAAAATGAATGTATTAAAATCATATAATGTCCCACCATATGCTTTCCTGGTAGAAGCTAGCCAAGACTGCTGTACCAACCATCTGGTTACTTCAGTCCAATTTGCCACACACACATCATCTGGCAACACCCTCAGCTCACCAGCTGCCCTTGGAGCTAACTGCTGAAATCTGGAATACTGAAAAAGAGACAAACCATCAGCAATGCCTTTCCTAGCACCTGCTACATGCACACCTTTGAAAGAAAAATTAATCAGCAAGCTCTGCAAAACCAACTAACAATAACAATTCAGACTTTGTGTCTTCACCTGGAAAACTAGCACTACTGCAGTATTGTCTAAATGAAAAATAACTCTCTTTTCCCTCAACCACTCCTGCCAAAGCACAGACACTGCCCAAACTGGCATTAACTCCAAAAATGAGACATCCTTCTTCCACTCATCTTTCCAATCTGCTGGCCAATGAGTCACAAACTATCCCCTCAAAAAACACTCTCATTCCAATACCCTCTGCTACATCTGTAAACAATTGCAATTCCCCTTTATCAACCCAGTCCATCTGCCAAGAGAAGACACCATTAAACTGTTCCAAGAAGGACAACCAAAGTACTAAATCTACTTGTGTCAAATTACTAATTATTATCTAATGATGGTTGCTTTCCCCAGCTTTTTAACAAAAAGGCCATGGACCTACAGAAAGTATGACCCAGATGAACTGCCCAACATGCAGCATTCAGAAACCTTAAAAGCTCCTTGACATCCTTAATCCACACCTTTTCTTTGAGCTTTACCCATTCAATATTTTCCTTCAAACATGTTATCTTCTCAACTGGTAGAAAAAACAATCTATGTCCCACATCTACTAGCAAACCCAAGAAATTCAGTGCCTTAGCCGGGCCTTCCAGCTTATGCATAGCCACCAGGACACACAGTTCTTCACACATCCCCAAAAACTCTTTCATACCTTCCAACACTCCCCCAACTCCTTACACACTGTTAGGAAATCATCTAGGTAATGTACTGCCCTCTGAGTACCCACCCGCTGCTGCCATATCCAATGGAGTGCAGTGCTAAGCTTCTCAAAAATTGTCAAAATAAAATTTCTTTCCAACCACCATGCCTAACAATCACCACTCTTCTTCCCATACTGGCAGATGTCAAAATGTGGATTCAATATCCACCTTCACCAATCAGGGATCCTTAAACCCTGAATAAACCGCACTGCATCATCCAATGATGCATAACTTAACTCGGTGTCCTGCACTGAAATAAAATTGATAACAGAGTTCCCTTTGGGGTAAGCTAAATGGTGAATCAAGCAAAATTCACCAGCCAACTTCTTAGGAACCAGATCTAACAGTGAGACCTTAAAACTGTCAAAAGGGCCTAATAACCTACCCACCATCCCTTCTCCACCACTCCTTTCAAAATATCTTCCTTCCCCCTGCACTTTTTGCAAATTCATACAGAGTAATCCATCCACTCCCACCCTTGATTTAATAGAACCCCCCCCCCCAAAAAAAAATCCATTAATTAATTCCTCCACAATTGCCAAATCAGAAAATTGCTGGAACATATGCCACAATACATGCAGTGTAATGGGCAAATGCATCCCCTGGTCTTCCCCATGTCCCCCAAAAGGACACCCTGCCCCTTCCTGCTCATGGAAATTCCCTCTACCTCACAGACTTTGAAATTCCTGAAATGAAGAAACAAACCCATCCAAACTGGTCATAAGCAAAGACTAACTGACTGTGTTATCATCCTGCTGGCCACACTGCACCACTGAATGTATTCCTGCATACTTTGAACAAGTGTGCGAGAACCTGCATGCAACCTATGAGCACCTCTCCATATTAAAAGCCCAGCACACCCTGCCCCTTCCTCTCCTAACTTATTCCCTCTTTTAATAGCACCAAAACTGTCCATCATAGTGGCTAGCCATATGCCAGGGTGCCAAACCTCCTGATGCAGTGACTGCTCAATACCTTTCGGTTATGAGACCTCTGATCATAGCATAACCAAACGTTACCCACCCACAGATGTTGAGCCTCATGGATTGTGTGAAAATATTCCAAGAGTGGCAGGGCTAAAGCACTATCTTACTCCAACCAAACTACCATGTAGTACACAAATTCTAACCCCAGTTTTCCCATGTTCTTGGTCACAACCTACCTTCACTCATCTGCCCCAAGGCTGCTAAAGCTGCAAGAAGATCTTTGCTATTTACAGTTTCCATTTCCAACAAATGCTGAACTGCAAAGATATTGACATACTCCCCCTTCCAGATTTTTTCTTTAACTGAGGATGGTATGTGATGGGTCAGAAAGACTGCCGCACTCCCTTGCCTTAGGGTCTTTGTAGTGAACCAATCACCTGGCCAAATCCCCAAATCTGAAACCACCTCATGTAGTTGTGCCTCCATCCCACCTATGGACGATTCCTAACTTCCCATAGACATACCTATGCTATCCTCCCTCAGGAATGCCTCACCTTGAACCCCACCCCCTCACTAAGCTTCTGCTGATCCTCCATGGTGTTTGCAGTTTCACCAGACTCATGACATGACTCGTCTCTACCTATCCCCAAACTATTCCCAAACTGCACCAAGACTGACATGCATACGTGAACTCCCAACAACATATCATTACCTGCAGCTGCATCATGCACTGCTCCAATGGCCAGAGCATCCACTGTGACCGCATCTCTTGACTACTGTACATGCTTCCCTTGGGCCACTGACTTGCTGTCCGCCACCTAACTTCTCATCTTCTGACTGGATTCACCACATTCTTCAATCACCAGAGTTCCAATGTTAGGCAAAGCTTGGAACAACTCTTCCACCTTTGAAATGATGGCCACCCATCTCTGCCACAAATTTTGTACATCAGCCATCTTCAAAAAGAAAAGTTGAAAGTGAGACTCTTCTAACGATGTTTGTTTAATATGCACAGTGTGTTTTTTAGTCATGTTTACTTACCGTTACAGCTATGAAACATGAGTAATGTGTGTGTGTGTTTGCAGTACTGCTTCACTTTTACTTTATAGCTGCATAATTGAAATTTCAGTATGTGCAATGACTTCACACTGTTGTAGCCATAACTTTGAAATTCCTGAAACGAAGAAACAAACCCATCCAAACTGGTCGTAAGCAAAGACTAACTGACTGCGTTACCATGTTTCATCATTCCTGTAGCGATGTCATGGGTAGATGGTGTAACCAGTTATATTGGACACACCCCTATGTCCCAGTATGGCCCACTTAAAAGGTGACAACCCTAGTACAATACCAAAAATAAGCAGTCTTGCAGACTCCAAATCAGGGATATTTTCAATACTCACAATTTCTACATTGAAAGTTTGCAG